>NC_083578.1:64328975-64551475 GCF_027579695.1 Neoarius graeffei
GTAAAGATTTGGAAATGGAGTAAATATTAGGACAAGTTATCTATTGCAACGTTGACTAATTATGCAGAAATTGCAAAACGTACACTACCATCCCCAGAACAAAGCCTTTGAAATATCAGTGAAAGCACTAATTTAAATACAAAACAGCCTTATAATAGATTGGTCCTGTAAAAGGAAATGTATTTTTACCTTCAGAACAAGCTGAGCTAAAAAAAAAAAGAGAGAGAGAGAGAAGGGGGGAGGGGGAAAAACAAGCTATAGAATCTACAGTAGATATTAGGTAAAAATGTAAATTATCTAACAATGTGAAACCAGTATGTGTTTCCTTTTCAATATTCTGTTTTTGAGCCAAAACAAAATACCCCACATTCATAGAAAAAGGGTTATTAAACTATGATTGTAAACATTTCCTTGTTTCTTGGTTGGTACCCTTATCTCTTATATATATATATATATAAGAGATAAGGGTACCAACCAAGAAACAAGGAAATGTTTACAATCATAGTTTAATAACCCTTTTTCTATGAATGTGGGGCACACAAGATTTAAGATTTAAGGCACACAATATGCCCTTTCTATTAAAAACATACATACACAATGTGCATAAAATCCAAATTGCAAAAATGACAAATGACTAGGTCCCTACGACTACTTAGAGTGTATATATAGGGCTATGTCTGGTTTAGTACCATAATAATGTTATTAATAGACTACAGTTGAGTTAGCAACAGCTAACATTTATTAAAACGACCATGTGTGATGTTTGTAATGTGGGCTGCAAACAGCTGAGGATTATTATAGGATCTTTAGACAGCTCAAGCTTCGAATGAATGAATTGATATAGTAATTCTATTTCTATATTATAATCAGCTGTATAACTGAGCATGTTATTCTTTTTGATCGGTAATGCGTCGGTTATATTCATCGGTGATGGAGCAAACGGACTTACCACAGCTTTATCGCAGCCACCCAACCAGGAAGAGCACCACCTCTCTCTCAGCTTCACTGTCACAAGCCATTCTCAAAAAGCCCAACTTCAGTGCACTGCCCTGATGAATTATGTTAATTTCTCTGGATAACTCGAGAGGTTATATTTACTCGATGGCACCAGAAATGCCCTGGCATGCCCGGCAGGCTGTAGCCTGATGCTAACGCTGTATTTCCTCAGTCATATCTATCTAACGGGTTTCTTCTTTTGTTTTACTTCCTCAGCCAGAAGCTGACGGGGATTTTTTTATTCTCTCCGTTTTTTTTTTACTTTTACTCTGTAAAATATAAAATAACAGCCCTAAATTATATTTATATGTATGCATAACACAGATCAGACTATTGACACTAGTAAGATAAAAAAAACAAACATATTTTTCATAAAATGGGAAAGTGAGCTAGCTTCAGCTGCAGTATGACCACAGCTGCCCTTTCTGTTGACTTTTTAGTTTTCATGAAAGAAATAAACCCCACACAACTCATTTACAGCTGTTTTCGTTTCAGGTATAAACAAAGAAAAAATAATTTGCGCCTCAACAGCCGTGATGTGCAAAAACACAACTGTGACACCTCGTTTCAGTTTGATCCTATAGCCTCGGAGAAGCTTGTGATCTGATTCATATACATTCAAAACAAAACAGCTGCAAGATATTTCATACAGATGTCAGATTATAGAATAGCCTCATAAAAACATGATTTTGAACCTGACTGGATAAATCTACATGCTTATTATTAGTTATTATCGTAGACTATATCAGGGTTAAAGCTGTGTTAAGCCATGTAACATGCATGGCCTATCACACACACACACACACACACACACACACACATACACAGAGCCTATAGACTAACTCATTACCAACTTCAAATCGGATATTAATTATATTGATAGAAATAATCACACCAACACACGTTTAAACGACCGTTTTATTTGTCTTCATATAATTAAATGATACAACCATTAGTTAGGTTCAAGTAGGCTTAATCCAATTTAATATATGACATTTGGACTTGCAGGCTACTGGGAATCAGCGAGGCTAAATAAGACAAACTGAATTACACTGAGGCTAAACACATAAGGGATGCTGGGTTGGTTTTTTTTTGGAAATCGTGTATCGATTTTCTTTGGTTTATTTTGAGAAAATACAATGTCTTGTTTACAACAACAACAACAACAACATAAAAACACATTCGTTCACAGTTACATTTTTAACAAGTATAAAAAATGCATTATTTATCTACAAGCAAAAGTGCAATTTATTTCACAAACAGAAGCAAAAGGACGAGGCATCAAAACGCCGGTTAAGGGGACCTGCTGCTGGCCTTCAGAGACCAATAGTGCAATGATTTCAGGAAAACAGGGGAGAGAAACATCTCAAAGCAGAAATGCGCTCCGATCTGAGACATAATTGTATTTTCGGTCATCAAATAAACTCACTGAATAACCAGTTAGTTCCCGGGCGTTTGTCTTATTGGGATTAAATTTACAACAGGATTGAAAATGAACAAAATTAGCAGGTAAGTTGGCGGATTTGGGCAGCAGCGCGCACCATATTAAGTTATTATTATTATTATTATTATTATTATTATTATTATTATTATTATATACTCTGTTCACTCAGTAATAAAGGTAACAAACTGTACTTTTTTTCTGTGTTGGTGTAGTGGAACAATCAAAGTGACATGTTTTGTATCTTTAGCATGTTTTATCTGGAAACTTTTCAAATTATTTAAGGAACATAACTGGTCCTTACTACTCTCAGCCTTTACCTACTCTCAGAAAAAACAACAACAACCAAACAAAAAAAAAGCAAAATGCGTATTAAATTGGGATGGCACCCTCAAATATACACCTTATATATATATATATATATATATATATATATATATATATATATATATATATATATATATATATATATATAAGGACTTTACTCTAAAAACCCGGTCCATTTTAATTTTCCTTAAATGAATCGTTTTAAAGATACACTGTGTTCACGTTTCCCAGAGGATAGGCCAATATTAAATGCACCCTTAACCTTTACCACCCCAGCCACAACAAAAGTTTAGTACTATGTTATTGTAAAAGCTAATTAAAGGTACACTCTGAAATTTTTCGGTGCAAAATATATAAACTAAAGATAGAAAACATGTACCTTTGATGATCCCAACCACCGACAAGTTTAGTAGCTTTATTTCTGAGAGAGTGGCGCACTCCGGGAGTAGTCTAATGACACCTTCACATAAAAATCCCAAACAAATCCAATTTGAATATCCAAAAAAAAAAAAAAATAATCCAACCAACTAGAAACACCTGATGATGATGATAATGATTATCATATGTAATGTAACAGTACACTCAGGGAAAGCAGCCGAGGCCTGTAAAAACGTTTGGCCTTGTGTCTGCTTCAAAATGGCCTTCGTTTAAACTCTTTCCCCACATCTTCATTGCCCCGATGTCAGATTTTAAAAAAAGAGGTAGTTAGCTGAATATTTCTCGAAGACTATGAAAACGCTCATTCAGCATGTATGTCTACACTACCTCTGTCACAGCACAGTGCGGCCGCTCCTGTCGGGCCGACCTACTCTGACCTACTCTGGTTGTGGATGCACATGCCGGTAGTTCTCGAACCAGCGCGCCGTAACGTCTTTGTTATGTTGTGATGCCAGCTGCAGGGGCGTCAAACCCGCACGGTTGGGCAAAAACGGATGTGCGGTGCGCGGTGCCAGGAGCTCCACTACATCCTGATGCCCCTCACGCGCCGCCAGATGCAGCGGCAGATTACCAGCGTCGTCTTGGAGACTGACATCTGCTCCGTAGGTCAGCAGCACCTCAAGCATGTCCGTGTAGCCGTCGCGAGCCGCGTCGTGTGCCAGTCTCAGTCCTCCGCTGGGGTCGGGCACGTTTGGATCAGCGCCCGCGCGCAGCAGGGCTTCAGCTACAGAAGGACAGCCGAGTTTCACCACCTTTAAAAAAAACAACACACACACACATATTATGCTCCCATGCTTACGCACTGCGGTTAAACCAATATAAACGAAATTATACATACACTGCGTGTAATGCACATTAACATTATAAAAAAATAACACACAAAAAAACTGTATTTTCCTTGTCCCTGGGCCGGTACCCCTCCAGAACAGCCTACATCTTTTGTCCCCATAGAGGCCTACACGTGTTTCACATGCTCACGTGAATGTATAGCTTACCTCTAAAAATATTTCAAGTACATAAATGCACCACTTTTGTACCTTTAATTAGTTTTTAGAGTCATTATTTAACCCCACTGACAAGGAAAGGTACTTTTACTGCTTCCCCCCCTCTAAGAATATAAAAACAAAACCTGTGTGTAACATTTCTGTTCTAAACATATTATTGACCTTAGTAACTTCAACAAGTTATCTATTTTTTTCCACCTGCCTTTATCTGCAAAATAAAGATGCTATTTTTAAAAAAAGTCAACATGCAAATGTTGTTTTTACTTACCAAAACGAATATATTTATACGTTGCATTTATACATTTATTTAATATGAATAAGAACTATTCATAGAGCATGCTATTATTTGTAAATAATACATAACGGCCTATACGTGACCAAGGTTGCATCAGACTTCATCAGGAAAGAAGTAGGTATGCTTTTAAAGCCTATTTTTACAATTTCATTGTCTTGACTGATTAAAATAAAATTAGGTAACTTCTTACCAACGCAATATGTAGGCCTTTTTGGGTATTACTACTCGGATTATCAAATTTTATTTTCACCTTAGCTTGCATAGATTCTGGGGATTTTCCGGAAAAAAAATCAATTTTAATCAAAGGCTTTGCGAGCTTTGGTTACAAAGTTCACTGATACACAATAACTAAAAACACCATTACAGTTTTATTATTCACTGGGCTATTTTTAAAGGTTTTTAAACAAAAAATTCTCATTTGTTCTGTAAGAAAGCTAATCTGTTTTTTTCCTGAGTGATCAGAAATGTCCTCAGTGAAAAACAAAACAAATCCCAAACGTATATGCTTGAGAAATGTGCAAAAACAAACTAAATAACCTGCCCAATAAATAATCAACTTGTAATCTAAACTAGACGATTAGCCTACATCTGAAACAGGCAGTTAGCAATGTTGGCTTAGCCTACACAGACTGAACTGCATATTGTTTGACTCGACATGCGGGATTCCCCTAAACATATGTAGTCATTTTTGAAGCTGAAAAATGGATTTGTGTAAATACAGTGTATAAGTATGAGTAAGCAGCAGCTATATTTCATATTGAACAGTGCTTATTGAATATAGGGTGTCAGCCACGTGTCACCTTTCATTCATTTAACAGCACTAATGCATGAAAATTAATATCCTATATTAATTTTTACAAATAAATAAGTAAGTCGATAAAAATAAATAAATAAATAAATAAATACAGCTTATATTTTGGATCAGGCAATCATTACATGAAGGAGTGTGATGTTGGGAGACATTATCGAGAGGTCCTAGATCATTTTAATGTAGGCCACGAGCAAACTAAGCAAAATAAATAAATAAATATATCAAAACCACTGACATAATCATATTTTAGATCCATAATTGATAGTTTTTGGAGTAGGACAACTCTAATTTTGATCTTTGAGGATAATTTGGAAACACACTGCCCTGAGCTAATAATTCTGCAGCTTAGCAGTGGCCTTAAATCAGGAGAAATGTCATGTTCGGTATTTTCCCCTCAAATATATACATTATGAGCCTACATGTTCATATTTAGTAATGTTTTGCAGCGTTTAGAACCGAAATTAAACCTGACAAGTAAATATCTGGTCATAACAGCAGTAATAGCAAAATAATGTAGCAGGATAGAGTTGCTGGTCGTGATAGCCCAGATGTGATTAATATTCACTTTTCATGGATCACTATTTTTAAAGCAGTAAAGCTTCGAGGGAATTCAGACTGGTGAATAAATAAAAGGTAGGCTACTCAATCAAATAAATAAGATCAAATTTAAAAAAAAGGTGGGGGGAGAAAGAAAAGGAAGCACTCGTGCTTCAAACTAAGTGTAAGTAGTGCGTGATGATCTCCAACCTGCAGTGGTGTCCTGCCGAATTTGTTCCTCGCATTCACGTTAATGTTGCTCTTCAGTATCTGCTCAGTTTCTCTTAAGTCTCCTCTTGCAGCAGCAGTGGACAACCTGTTTACTACATCTGGGGCTTCAGCCATGATCTTCACAAGATGTTCAGAGGGTGAACGAATACAATGTATCACTCTAACAAATTCAGTTCAAACGCTGTGATGTTACTTTTGAAGACCAATCCTGGTTGTAACGCAAATCAGCACGGATCTGTAGTAAATAGTCTCTTCTTCCAGCCCCCCTCACTCTCTCTCTCTCTCACACACACACACGCACACACACAAAATATGGTGCTATGCCAAGGTCCGCCCACCTCAACTTTAATATCGTTCCACTGTAGCGATCGCTCTCAGCGCGGAAAAACAGGGATATCACGCCATCTCTATCCGAGGAGGAGGATTATTTAGTCACCACCAGCCGAAAACGTGCTGCACAATCACACACGAGCCAGCTTGAGCAGGACAGTTTCTCCTGGTCTCTGCTTCACGCGGTGTCGCCTACACAGGCAGCAGCAGCCTGGCTCGTGTTAGGACAACCTGGTCTTGCATCCACTTGATATCTGGGGGAAAATAATAATAATAAATCATAATAAATCATAATAATAATAATAATCTAGAAAACAAATCGGTCTGGATGAAACCCGAATGACGTGACGCAGCAGATTTGGAGTCCTTCAGGGAGAAAGAAAGCTTATTTGTAGGTCACAAATACACTTCAAATAGTCCTGATATGCAGGTGCAGGCTGTATAATAAAAAACAAAAACAAAAAAAAACCCAAACATGCCATCCAGTTGCTGTCATACAGGAGCCTTTCGATGCCTCCAATCACACGTCTGAAAACGGATGAAAGAACAAATGAGGCTATACGAGCGCCGCCGTCCAATGACTTGTAGAAGGGACGTGCTGTGAGGCTTCGTGCAGCTTCCCGCCCATTTCAAACTGAGCCGCAGTCGGTTGAGTGTCGTTAAGCGGCGGCGCGGCGCGGCGCGGCGCGGTTCAGTGCGGTGCACACTCACTCACTCACTCACTCACTCCTGTTTACACTTGCGTTACAGTGAGTTTTCACCAATATACAGTCGAGCAGGTAAGCTGTCTCGAGACCATAAATTACACACATGACCGACTTGCTCTTGCTCTGACTGGACCGGTCCTGATTCATGCTCTAAGTGCGCAGGACGCAGTAAAGCTCTCTGGGTCGCACTCACACTCGTCCCGCAGCCCGGAGAATAGCGCAGTCCTGTCCCGTACCGAGGCATCGGAAATATCACAGGGAAATATCGCGAGCACCTGAATGAGCAGAAGAAGCATCACAGCGGCGGGTCGGAGAAACATTGTCTCGATTCGAGAAACTGCTTTGTACGCAGCTGACGTTGAGAGAGAGAGAGAGAGAGAGAGAGAGAGAGAGAGTCAGTCCTCTCCTGTTGTTTGACATCACTCATTTTTTGAAATAAAAGACTGAAACTTCCGCCCACTCTGACTAACAGACGCAGGGAGAGACAGAGGGGCGGGGCTTCACTCAGGGCTGTGCTCACGTCAAGGAGACGTTGAGATGCACTTTACTGTTGCCTTTCAAAGTCTCAGGAAGATACAGTGTCAAACACGAATTCACACGGAGCTCATTTACGCCCGACAAGCAGAAAATCATTCAATTGTGACTTGTCAATTTGCTTTTAAAACAGCGGTGCTTTTGAAATAAACTATTACATTTACAGTCGGCTAGTGTCATGGTTCAACATGTACCACACTACACCAGAGTAAAACTAATAGTGCATTTAACTATATAGGCTTAATAAACAGAGTAGCATACTAGAGTAAAACTCATAGTGCATTTAAGTATATAGGCTTAATAAGCAGAGTACCATACACCAAAGTAAAACTAATAGTACACTTAAATATATAGGCTTAATAAGCAGAGTAGCATACTACACCAGAGTAAAACTAATAGCATATTTAAATATATAGGCTTAATAAGCAGAGTACCATACTACACCAGAGTAAAACTAATAGTGTATTTAAATATATAGGCTTAATAAGCAGAGTAGCATACTACACCAGAGTAAAACTAATAGTATATTTAAATATATAGGCTTAATAAGCAGAGTAGCATACTACACCAGAGTAAAACTAATAGTATATTTAAATATATAGGCTTAATAAGCAGAGTAGCATACTACACCAGAGTAAAACTCATAGTATACTTAAATATATAGGCTTATAAGAAGAGTAGCATACTACACCAGAGTAAAACTCATAGTATATTTAAATATATAACAAGCAGAATAGCATACTACACCAGAGTAAAACTAATAGTACACAAATATATAGGCTTAATAAGCAGAGTACCATACTACACCAGAGTAAAACTAATAGTATATTTAAATATATAGGCTTAATAAGCAGAGTAGCATACTACACCAGAGTAAAACTCATAGTATACTTAAATATATAGGCTTATAAGAAGAGTAGCATACTACACCAGAGTAAAACTCATAGTATATTTAAATATATAACAAGCAGAGTAGCATACTACACTAGAGTAAAACTAATAGTACATTTAAGTATATAGGCTTAATAAACAGAGTAGCATACTACACCAGAGTAAAACTAATAGTATATTTAAATATATAGGCTTAATAAGCAGAGTACCATACTACTACTGTAGTCTACTTAAATGTATAATAAGCAGAGTATGATTGTACACCAGAGTAAAACTAATAGTATATTTAAATATATAGGCTTAATAAGCAGAGTACCATACTACACCAGAGTAAAACTAATAGTATATTTAAATATATAGGCTTAATAAGCAGAGTACCATACTACTACTGTAGTCTACTTAAATGTATAATAAGCAGAGTATGATTGTACACCAGAGTAAAACTAATAGTATATTTAAATATATAGGCTTAATAAGCAGAGTACCATACTACACCAGAGTAAAACTAATAGTGTATTTAAATATATAGGCTTAATAAGCAGAGTAGCATACTACACCAGAGTAAAACTAATAGTATATTTAAATATATAGGCTTAATAAGCAGAGTAGCATACTACACCAGAGTAAAACTAATAGTATATTTAAATATATAGGCTTAATAAGCAGAGTAGCATACTACACCAGAGTAAAACTCATAGTATACTTAAATATATAGGCTTATAAGAAGAGTAGCATACTACACCAGAGTAAAACTCATAGTATATTTAAATATATAACAAGCAGAATAGCATACTACACCAGAGTAAAACTAATAGTACACAAATATATAGGCTTAATAAGCAGAGTACCATACTACACCAGAGTAAAACTAATAGTATATTTAAATATATAGGCTTAATAAGCAGAGTAGCATACTACACCAGAGTAAAACTCATAGTATACTTAAATATATAGGCTTATAAGAAGAGTAGCATACTACACCAGAGTAAAACTCATAGTATATTTAAATATATAACAAGCAGAGTAGCATACTACACTAGAGTAAAACTAATAGTACATTTAAGTATATAGGCTTAATAAACAGAGTAGCATACTACACCAGAGTAAAACTAATAGTATATTTAAATATATAGGCTTAATAAGCAGAGTACCATACTACTACTGTAGTCTACTTAAATGTATAATAAGCAGAGTATGATTGTACACCAGAGTAAAACTAATAGTATATTTAAATATATAGGCTTAATAAGCAGAGTACCATACTACACCAGAGTAAAACTAATAGTATATTTAAATATATAGGCTTAATAAGCAGAGTACCATACTACTACTGTAGTCTACTTAAATGTATAATAAGCAGAGTATGATTGTACACCAGAGTAAAACTAATAGTATATTTAAATATATAGGCTTAATAAGCAGAGTACCATACTACACCAGAGTAAAACTAATAGTATATTTAAATATATAGTCTTAATAAGCAGAGTACCATACTACACCAGAGTAAAACTACTGCAGTATACTTAAATGTGTAATAAGCAGAGTATGATTGTACACCAGAGTAAAACTAATCGTATATTTAAATATATAACAAGCAGTGCACCATACTACACCAGAGTAAAACTAACCTCATCTCATCTCATTATCTCTAGCCGCTTTATCCTGTTCTGGGTTGCAGGCAAGCTGGAGCCTATCCCAGCTGACTACGGGCGAAAGGCGGGGTACACCCTGGACAAGTCGCCAGGTCATCACAGGGCTGACACATAGACACAGACAACCATTCACACTCACATTCACACCTACGGTCAATTTAGAGTCACCAGTTAACCTAACCTGCATGTCTTTGGACTGTGGGGGAAACCAGAGCACCCGGAGGAAACCCACGCGGACACGGGGAGAACATGCAAACTCCGCACAGAAAGGCCCTTGCTGGCCACGGGGCTCGAACCCAGACCTTCTTGCTGTGAGGCGACAGTGCTAACCACTACACCACCATGCCGCCCAGTAAAACTAATAGTATATTTAAATATATAGGCTTAATAAGCAGAGTACCATACTACACCAGAGTAAAACTACTGTACTAAACTTGATAGCTACTACATAAACAGATATTGTAGCAGCATGGTGGTGCAGTGGTTTGCACTGTCACCGCATAGCAAGAAAGTTCCGGGTTTGAATCTCCTGGCCTTTTTCTGTGTGGAGTTTGCAGGTTCTCCCTGTGTCTGTGCGGGTTTCCTCTGGGTGTTCCAGTTTCCCCCACAATTCAAAGATATGCAAAATAGGTACAATGGGTCCACTGTAATTGGCGCAATCTGTAGTGATTTCCTAGCTGTAATGTATGTACATATATATATATATATATATATATATATATATATATATATATATATATATATATATCTCACTATGGCAAAGCTAAATACATTTTAAAAAATTAAAATTAGTATCATAATGTAACGATGATATGTATGATAATTAGTGTCATAATGTCACATGATGTAGTATCATTAGTAATGAACACAGTTCCCATAGTGCATCACAGAAAAATAATGCAGTATCCTGGTTAAATATGCAATATATGTATGGTAGTTAAACATTTATTACATAAAATGTTTACCCATAGTAAAACGATGTACGTTACACTGTTGTAAACGCTTGAGAGTACCATCATTAAATAAATAATAAACATAGTGCACCAGAGTAAAACTACTGTAGTACCATAGTTAAATATACAGTAAATTCACAGTAGCTGCATTTATCACATATTTAACCATGACAGTACATTTTGCATTGCACTGTGTAAAACCCTGATAGTAATCATGGTCATATAAGTAATAAACATAGCTAGCGTAATGTACCAGAGTAAAATTATTGTAATATATCATGGATACATATGTAGCAAAGGTAATTACCATAATGCACTGTAGTAAAACAATGGTCGTTTTATTTATTTATTTTTACATAATATAATCATGGTAGTATTATGGTTAAATATGTAATAAGGTAGTTGAATTAATTACATATGCAACAATGATAACAATATGGATATTGCACTGTAGTAAAGCATTTATGGTATCAGGTTTAAGTAAGTACTAAATACAGCTATCGTAATGCACCAGAATAACCCTATCGTAGTACCATGTTTATATTGGTGCAGTTAGCATAATGCGTTGTCGTAATGTTGCAGTAGTGTTCTGGTTTAACATATATGAACAATCATTTCTATGAAGCGCTTCAGGAAAACCTTGATAGTATCATCATTAAATATGGGCATAATGAACAATAAACCTATATGAGCTACTATCAAGTTTAAATTGAATAACCATTTGTATGAAGTGCCATAAAATTATGATAATGTCATGGTTAACATGACATAATGTACAACCATAGTGAAGTTTCCTCAGGGTAGAAAGAATGATAATTCTAGCTTTCTCTATATAAACCTAGGCAATTCATGACCACTGTAGTTGCTTACATCTTTAGTCTAAAGTTTGGCAAATGGTCATGGACTTGGTGAATATTACATCTATAACCTCCAGTGGATCCTATACAGTTAATATCAGACTATATGTAAATGAAAACAGAATGTTCCTGAACATGAGATTATTTAACACGTCCTTATTTAAAAAGCAATGTAAAACTAAGAAAATTAGGCAGGAATTTATTCCCAAAGTATTTCCATTAAATGTACTTTTACAGTAATCAGTGTCTTGCTAACAGAAGGCCAGATTGACCTGTCTTGAAACATGCAAGTACAGCAAACAAATATGCAAGTTATATGTTATAAATAAATGTATATATTCTGACGTGGGCCACTTGTTATCAGCATGTACAGGAAATAGGAATAGTCATTTTAATAACCGAGAACCTTCAGCATTTCCGTGTGCTCTCTGGGTTAATCCAACACCTCTGTCTTGGGCCTTGATTCGTTTTACGACAGTCTTCGCGACTGCCGTATGTTGTTTCCGTTGCTTGGATTAAAAAGTGACTGTAATAGAAAATCTGTTGGAAAAAAAAAAACAAAAAAAAACAACAACTACAGATTAAGAAGTGGGAGCTCAAGTGCGGGTTTTGCTCCCGTGTTCTCTGCTGTAGGAAAATCAGTTCTGGGGTCGTATGTGGGTTGAAGTTGAAAGCCGATATTTTTTTGCAGTCCCTGTTCACCCTTTGCGTCTCAGACCGTGTGTGTGCTAAAGCAGAGGGACCAAAGAAGTGAGCGAGCAGAGCAGAGCACAGCTGTAGCGGCACTGTAGAACAGCTAGCTAGCGTTAGCCACTCACTGCAATGGCCTCCGACAGTGGTAGCAACATGGACAGAGAGATGATTCTGGCTGACTTTCAGGTAGGTTTTCTTTCCTGACTGGAAGCTTGGTTGCTGACTTTGAGCAATTAGTTCATCATCACATAAACGCACAGTACTGTGTGCTAACACTGACAGTAACAGTGTGAGGAGACCAGATAGCCCGCTAACTAGGTGCTATGTCACTGACAGTTCATTTGTTAGCAGCTATCAAGCTAACGTGCAGTCTATAGGCTTTCTTTGAGCGTTCGAACACGTTACCACTCATAAAACTACGGCATATCTTCACCACAAGCTAAGTGCTAATTCGGACACTAAGAGCATTGCTTTCCAAAAGCTCTGAAGCCAGACCTCGCGCTGATGGCTAACTGTTTCATTGTTGGGCTTTGACAGCAACCGGCGAACCTCCTAGCGCTGCTCAGCTATTTTAGGATGCAGTAAAGGCTCACTGCAGTTTTCAAGGGGAATAAACTATACCCAATGCTACCTGGGTTTTCATTCAGTCTCTGGAGAACGTCTAGTAAATAATCGAAGAGACCATAACGACTGCTAGTTCTGTAGCTATGACTGGACATTTTAGCTAGCATAGCTACAGCTCTCCACTTGTAGATAATACAGCTATATTTACTCGTCCAGAACTGTTTTTTTTATTGTTTGAACGGGTTAATTAAGGTGAATTTGGTCCTTGGATGGAATAATAGTTCTTTAATAACCTGTAACAAGTTGAACGTGTGTGTAGGAAGCTGAAATTAACGGGCATGTTGTTATATTTGGACAAGGTTTTAGTAGGTTGAAGACGCGACACCTGGTCACGTGACCACAAAAACAACTGGTGGAAAGGCTGAGAAAAGCAGGATGCAGATTTTCATATCTGAACTAACTTTAACTCCACGGTTCTATAGTATAAAGGATATATTGCTCATAGATCGTACTTAGATTTAGAGTTTTATGTTGCAAATCTAGATCATCATTATTATCTGCTAGAAAATGTGTTATGAGTGATTTAAAATCCCTTATTGATCTCTGTTGTACTTTGGGAAGTCACATCTGCTTGTTGTTTCAGGCATGCACTGGGATCGACAATATTGCAGAAGCAATCACTCTCCTAGAACTGAACAATTGGGACTTGGTGGTAAGTTTCACCCACTCTGACTAATACATTAGGATTTAAAGCAGTGAGTGTGGTCAGTACAGCATGCAGAGTAATTTGAGCTCGAAAAAAGTCAAAGAATGTTTGATCACAGGCTCTGTGCATGTTTGGTATAACATTCGTCTTGGGTGATTGGCTGACAAGTGGATGGCGCTAAGTACAGCTGTGAACAGACTCAAATGAGTCTTGAGAGCCAATTACTCGCAACACTTACATCCACACGACAACGGCAACGAGATTTTTTTTTTAAATATCGCGTCCACATGGGCAACGGTTCAGTAAAATTTCAGGTCCATATGGCAACGCAACGCTTGCTGAAAACGATGCAATACACATGCCACACCACTACGTGCGCTGTAAGATGGTCCCATCGGAGACACCAGAACAATAGAAGTAGACGCATGCGCATAAACCCCTTCTTCTGTAGCATTAGCCACATAAAGTTTTGATTATTAATCAGTAGCGTAAAACGAAAGACGCAGAAAGAGGAATGAATGGGGGTAGATGGAAGCCGGTACGCCAACATTCTGATATCCTCCAGAATTCTTTAATGGTCCGGAATAAATTGAATGCTACACGTTGATGGATTACTTTGTTGTTCTACGCCCTTTTTGAGGAATGTATTGTCGGACTTAAACCAACATCTGAAGAGGTGAGATCGCTCCTTTTTTTTTTCCTATGTTTGCTGGCGGGATTGTTTTTGTTTTTGGAAAGCGCACGGGCGGTGCGCGGTTTGGTACTACTTCCGCAGTGTTTGGACTAAAGACTCTGCCCTAAGGGCTATTCTCTCTCTCTCTCTCTCTCTCTCTCACTTTGCACCATTACACAATAAATATTCACAGTGAAAATATTTTGTAAGCGAGTTTCATGAACCAAGTTATAGGATTTGTTGACAACTCGCATCGAGTTCGTTACACTTCTACCTGGCGTGAAGCACTGACAGTCATGTGGTTGTGACATCATCGTAAACAAATCCATTCTACTCATCCAGACGACTTCGCAACGGCGCCGTTGCCAGATTTTTTCACTCTGGAACCTGTTCTCAAAAGATTTCGTTTTGGGGCACCCAAAAGGCCGGTGCCGTGTGGACGCCAGGCCGAAACGATAAACAGTTTTATCAGATTCACCTGAATCCGTTGCCGTGTGGACAGGGCCTTAGTGGAGGTGGTCTGGGATGCATGTGGCCACACTACGTTTGTAGTCTGAATGTTAAAGTGCGTATCACGGGTAAATTCAGGAGCAAGATCAATGTTTCTCCTATTTTATATTAAACTTTGGTCAAATATCTGTAGCATTCTGCATTCTCTGCAGTTTTTTTTTAACTTGCACAGTACCAGGAAAATTCAGTTGAAATCAAGCCATTTGAGGCGAATTGGTCCGCTTTTGAAAAAACTTGGCATTTGGATTTCCCGGCAAACATTGATTTTCATGACGTCGCGTGCGGGATGCCTCCCTCTGAATCCTACGTCAGCGCTGGTTTGTTTATGAGAAAACGACCTGGTGGTTTTCTGCAAATTTCTTCAACGTTATCACGTAATTATTAAAATAGTTAACAGATGTATCGTAGGAGGGCGTAGCAACACCAATCTTGATGGGATTAGTACTCATCGTTTCCCAAAAGACCAGACAATGAGAGAGAAATTGGAGTGCTTGGTCTACACAGGCTGTGCACTGAAACCTTGCAAAGCTCTCGCAGCCTGCTGGCGCTTCCGCAGGTGACGTCATGAATCTGGCTCCAGACTCCCTTAGGATTTTTCCAGACGTGTTTTGTTATTTTATTTTTTTCTGCTGTAGACAGATGGCCTTGTGCAAAATTACCCTTCTGGTTGAGTGTGTAAAGGGACATACTTTCAGATAAAAAAAACATGAAATTGGTCCAGAATATGCCCTTTAATGTGCCTTATACATCTGCAACAACATCAAGAGATCTAGTGACCATTGTTGCTAGGTTTGAGGTTTTTATGTGAACTTGAGTTTTTTTTGCCCACCCATGCTGTTGATACACACGAGACTGATTTTATTTTTTCCAAAGCTTAGGCGTTTTCCATTCATTCTTTAATTAAATTTCAACCGTTTAAAATGTGCATACCAGCCACACAAACCCTGTGTCTGAAATCACTCACTCGTTCCCTACTCCCTATATAGGGAATTACTATATAGAGGACTATATAGTGAGCTTGTTGGGAAAATGAAAAAACGCTTTTGGACACTTCTCCGTCGCGTTGGTATTTACGTCATTATTGTCACACAATTAAAACGTGACAGATCAGCCGGCTGGTGGGTTTTCAAAATAATAAATACAAGCATGTATTTTTGTGATAAATGAATGTTATGCTGAGCGTATTTCCTGCATTAATCAATACAAAGTACCTGCATCTTTCAGTTCTTTTAAAAATCAAGGCTGAGTACTTTCTTCTTTGCCGCTGCCTTTTATCAAATCAAATTTGAGACTTTTTTAATTTGATTTCTTTCAGCATGACTGCAATGCATGATGGGATATATTGCTTGGTTAGTGACCATCGGTTGTATGCTACTTTTCGTGTTGCATTGTGGGATACTTTGAGTGCACTATATAGGGTGCAATAATCCTCACTATCGTTTTGGACAGCACTACAAAATGGCATCCTCACTATATAGTGCCCTACATAGTGAGTAGGGAGCGATTTCGGACACAGGGAAAGTCTCCTCTCATATGCCTGCTTCTTATTGTTCGCAACATAGCCTACATCTGTAGCAAAGAGTAGGTATTTGCTGAGATTGTCTACACAGTCCCACAGCTATTCTTTATTTATAGCAATATTTAGCATGTTGGTGAAATAACTAGCCCATTTAAGAAAATACTGGATTTTTAATACTTCTTCATACAGAAAAACAAATGATATGATGTCACTTTTAATATAATTTTGCAGTGACGGGCTTTAATATGAGTAAAGAGTTTGGAAGAGGAAGATTTTCGCGGTGTATTTTTAGCCGATGTACAGCACTGTAAAAGGAAACCTTATACATTTATCTACGGTATATGTCCAAAAGTATGTGGACACATAACCGAAACTGTTGCCACAAAGTTGTAACACACAGTTATAGTTATAGGATGTCTTTGTAGGCTGTAGTATTACAATTTCCGTTCACTGGAATTAAGGAGCCCAAACCTGTTCCGGCATGACAATACCCCTGTGCACAAAATGAGCTCGATGAAAACATGCTTTGCTGAGGTTGGAGTGCTAGGACCTCAGTGGCCTGCACAGAGCCCTGACCTCAGCCTCACTGAACACCTTTTGAGATGAACTGAAATGCCAACTACGCCCCAGGCCTCCTCACCCAACATCAGTTCTTGACCTCACTAATACGCTTGTGGCTGAATGAGCAAATCCCCACAGCCACACTCCAAAATCTAGCGAAAAGCCAAGGGTGGATGATGTTATAACAACAAAGGGGGGCGCACATCTGGAATGGGATATACAACAAGCACATATTGGTGTGATGGTAATGTGTCCACAAACTATTGGCTTTATAGTGTAATATCTGCTGTACCAAAGTCATCAAGGGTTTAAATGATCAGAAAATACGCAAATTAATCTCCATACATGAGTTTGAAACTGCTGTTACTTGGACGTCTTCTAGAAACACAAATAGAGGAACATTATTAAATATAAAATAAATAAATATTATACATACAAGACACTTGTTTTCGATGGAATGAAAAGATTTATTTTTTTTACGGTCCAGTTTCCATCAAATCCTGCGCTCTGATTGGCTGGCGAGCAGGTCCGTATTCTATGGTACGGACCCCGGTTACGGACCTCTGGCGACTCGCTCGTTCACAACAACAAACAACATAGTAGCAATTTTTGTCAACATTTATCTTTTTTATAAGATTTATTTATAAGATTTTTATGAAAAATCTTATAAAATTTTGCCAGCATTTCTCAGCATAATGGCATTAATTTTACAGCATGGATAGCGATAACGACAGTCTTCACAGTGAAAGCAAGTTTTACTACCCTGAGGAAGAAGAAATAAAAGAAAACATTTCAGGAGAAAGCTAAAAACCTCTAACTGTTGCTAACGCCGAGCAAAAACATGGCTGAATCCTGAGTGACTCAATTTTATATAAATAGGGGACTACATAGGCGGCAAAATGTAGTTTTTTTCCTGCCATGGAAGTGCACTTGTATACCGAGGAGGAAGCAATTTGCATTACAGCCGTGAATGAGGATTCAAAATAGCATTAATTTTACAGCATGGATAGCGATAACAACAGTGTCCACAGTGAAAGCGAGTTTTACTACCCTGAGGAAGACAAAATAAAAACACATTTCAGGAGAAAGCTTAAAAACCTGTAACTTGCTAACGCCGACCAAAAACATGGCTGAATCCTGAATGACTCAATTTTGTATAAATAGGGACTACATTGGCAGCAAAATGTAGTTTTTTTTTTTTTTTCCTGCCATGGAAGTGCACTTGTATACCGAGGAGGAAGCAATTTGCATTATAGCCATGAAAGGATTCAAAATGGCGGCTTGCCTCGGTTTTCCCTTTTGGGTGCTATCGTTTTCTGTTAGAATTTGGTAAAGAAAAACAAATATTATTTACCAGCTTAAGGTCGGTCCGTATCGTGAAATACCGTGACCTCGGCCTTGAATACTGACCTCGGCCCAGAGGGCCTCGCTCAGTACTTTCAAGACCTCGGTCACGGTATTTCACGAGACGGACCTCCCAGCTGGTAAATAACATAAATGTATTTTTTTCGCGGTCCAAATCCTGCACTCTGATTGGCTGGCGAGCGGGTCCGTATCCTACGGTACGGACCCTGGTTATGGACCTCTGGCGACTCGCTCGTTCACAACAACAACAAACATAGTTTGGATGGCCCCATGAGGACAGTTGAGGGTTAAACCTGTTAAAACTGTTAATATTATAGTCAGGCTGTCTGTTGTTGCCCAAATGAGGATGGGTTCCCTTTTGAGTCTGGTTCCTCTCGAGGTTTCTTCCTCATGTCGTCTGAGGGAGTTTTTCCTTGCCACCGTCGCCACAGGCTTGCTCATTGGGGATAGATTAGGGATAAAATTAGCTCATGTTTTAAGTTGTTCAAATTCTGTAAAGCTGCTTTGCGACAATGTTTATTGTTAAAAGCGTTATACAAATAAACTTGATTTGATTTGACATAGTTGCAAATTTTTTCAACATTCATCTTTTCTTTTATAAGATTTATTTATAAGATTATCAAAAATCTTATAAATTTTTGCCAGCATTTCTCAGGAGAATAGCATTGATTTTACAGCATGGATAGCGATAACGACAGTGTTCACAGCAAAAGCGAGTTTTACTACCCTGAGGAAGAAGAAATAAAAGAAAACATTTCAGGAGAAAGCTAAAACCTGTAATTTGCTAACACCGAGTAAAAATATGGCTGAATCCTGAATGACTCCTATTTGTATAAATAGGGGACTACATAGGCGGCAAAATGTAATTTTTTTTTATTTTTCCTGCAATGGAAGTGCACTTGTATACTGAGGAGAAAGCCATTTGCATTACAGCCATGAATGAGGATTCAAAATAGCATTAATTTTACAGCATGGATAGCGATAACGACAGTGTTCACAGCAAAAGCGAGTTTTACTACCCTGAGGAAGACAAAATAAAATAAAACATTTCAGGAGAAAGCTAAAAACCTGTAACTTGCTAACGCCGAGCAAAAACATGGCTGAATCCTGAATGACTCCTATTTGTATAAATAGGGGACTACATAGGCGGCAAAATGTAGTTTTTTTTTTTTTTCCTGCCATGGAAGTGCACTTGTATACTGAGGAGAAAGCAATTTGCATTACAGCTGTGAATGAGGATTCAAAATGGCGGCTCAGCTCGGTTTTCCCTTTCGGGCGCTCTCGTTTTCTGTTCGAATTTGGTAAAGAAAAAAATAAATATAATATTTACCAGCTTAAGGTCGGGCCGTATGGTGAAATACCGTGACCTCGGCCTTGAATACTGACCTCGGCCCAGAGGGCCTTGCTCAGTACTTTCAAGACCTCGGTCACGGCATTTCACGATATGGACCTCCCAGCTGGTAAATAACATGTATGTATTCTATTCCCTTGTAGCAAGTTTCATTCATTTGGTTTGATAGCATGCAATATCGTTAACATATTGCTTATCCTACATGTATTAGGTCACTCTACCCAGTGGAGAATGAGCGTGCAATATGGTTTACGATATTGCATGGTTGTTAAGACATGTCACACGTCAGAGACGTAAAACTTCGGCACTAGCGAGCGACCTTGACAATTTGTAAACAAACATGGCAGCCAGGTTTTTTTTTTTTGTTAAATACGGAAGGTTTTGAGAGAATTTTGAAAGAGAAAGATGCGTTGAACATCAGAAACAAATGTGTATGTATAATGATAATAATATTGGCTGGCTTTTTTTTGTGGTCTATCAGATATATTCCATTCAACTAGCATGATATTGAACTCATCTACAACTTGTTCAAAATCATGCTAGCTGAATGGAATATATCTGATATACCACGAAAAAAAAGCCAGCCAATATTATTTAAATAATATATATTTGAGTTTACAGCTGTGTGCACTGGTCAGTTTTGTTAGAGTTGCATTGTGAGGGACAGATTTTTTTTTTTTTCTGTGAATTCTCAAACTCTGAAATCAAAATCCTAATCCTCAATCTCTCTAATCCATGCTTTTGAATATTTTATCAACTAAACTAAGCACCTGCTGATTTAATTAAGAGACAACTAATTATAAACACACAATTTGAGTTTTTGTTTGGTTTTGACTCAGGTTCATGACGGCAGATTTGGTAGCCCAGTCATAAAGTGATCAGGAATGGTTTGTAGAGATGCTTTCGAAATGCATAATAATACCAGGTTGTGAACGGTTTTTCATCTTGGTTGTCCACTTGTGATTGGAACACTCGAGTGAAGGATGTTAATACCAGGTCTAAACAGAGCCACAGCACAACAAAGCCTCAGTGTTCACTGTGTTGAGATGACTATCTCATGGATCCATTGTGTGTTAGAGCACAGAAAGTTCTAGTACATTTTTTGAAATGCACCGGTGATGTGTTGACATATGCAAAAAAAACACAACTCTACCATTATAAAACCCCCCCCCCCCCAACACACATACACACACGCACCCACACTTTAAGGTCCGAAAAAGAAAAAAAAAAACAGAACAGGATTGCAGTTCTGTTGTAAAAAGTGTTCTAATTATTGTTCTAAAATAAACTGAAGACTCCTTTAACTGTTTGTTCAGGTCCAAATGCTTTGTAATAGGAGGCGCGGAGAGGGGTTCTGCAGGTGACCATCCTCATCCAGCAAACCCCCCCCCCAAAAAAAAGTAAACTTAGGGCAAACACTGTTTTATAGCCGATATAAGCAGTTTGAGTATATTCTATCATCCTGTCTAGTTTTGGATTTTTTTTTTTTTTGTATCTGATCTTTCAAGTTAAATAAGTGGAGACTTACTCACTCACTGACTGCTATGCACAATTTGTCCCACCACCAAAAGAGCCCAGGGGACCACCACAGAACCAACCCCAGGCCTGATATTATTTGGGTCATGGGCCATTCCTAACACGGCAGTGAAAGTGACTGGGCCTGATCCTGCATCTGCCTCATGACTGAGTCACAACATTGATGGTTTTAAAGACATTAGTCACTACTTGTTTGAAAAACAGTCCACCAACCAAAAATATCAAACCGCCAATATTATGTTATAATTGCTCTTGGGAGTCTAGAGGACAGTTAACACACATTAAGTATGGGATAATTTTGCCATAACCTCAAACACTATACCTACAAGGTATAATATTATCAGTAAGAAGACTGCAGTCATGCTGCTGTCTGATGCACTCATTCCTCAGCAATACCCAAATTAACATGTCCGTGTTCTTGCTGTGTGGAAAACGATGCACCACCCGAATTTGAAGTGCCAATGATAAAGATTACAGCAGATTCCTCTGAGATTCTTCATATTTACCCTCGCCATACACTTTATTAGGAACACTATACTAATACTGGGTAGGGCCTCCCTTTGCTCTCAAAACAGCCCCAGTTCTTTGTGGCATGGATTGCACAATATGTTGGAAACATTCCTTTGAGATTCTGGTTCATGCTGACATGATTGCATCATTCAATTCCTACAGATTTTTAGGTGCACTTTCATGCTGCCAAGCTCCTGTTCTGCCACATCTCAAAGGTGTTTGACTGGATTCAGTTCTGGTGACTGGGAAGGCCACTGAAAAACATTTTGAAGTCAATTTCATATTCATGGCACCAGTTTGAGATGACTTTTGCTTTGTGACATCATCATCCTGGAAGTAGTCATTAGAATATGGGTAAATTGTGGGCATTGTATTATCAGCAACAATACACTAAGAGACTGTGGCATTGAAAAGATTACTGATTGGTATTAATAGGCCCAAAGTGTACCAAGAAAACGTTTCCCACACCATTACACCACCCCCACCAGCCTGGACTGTTGACACAAGGCCATGGATTGATGCTGTTGCCATTAAATTATGACCCTACCATCTACATTCCTTAGCACAGGGGTTTTCAAAGTGTGGGAGAGTCAGCCCCCCCTCGGAGAGCAAATAAACAACAGCGCCCCCCTTACAATTTTTGTTGTTGCGATACTTAATGTTCCAGTCGTATTTAAAAAAATGGTTGTTGTACACATTTTTTTTCTTTTTCACATTTTAAACATCTGTGCTTTTTAAAACATCTTGTTTTACACATTTTAAACATCTCATAGCATCGTTAGCTAGCACCTCTTGGCAGACAACACACTGTGGCAGTGGAGCATCTTCAGATCCAGTCCATGAAAATCCAAACTTTAAATAATCGTGGTCATACTTCCTTCTTTTTTCAGTCCCCCCAGGATTTCACGGGCCTTTTTTGTGATTGTTGCAGGCTAAAATGTCTGATGTTGCGGGGGTTTCCAAAAAATTGCGATGAAAGTTGCGGTGTGTTTTAGGTTTTTGTTGCGATTACATTGCGGGAGGAAGTGAAAGTTGCGAGAAATTGTTGCGATTTTCTCTTTTTGTGATTAAAATTGAGTGATATGTTAAATATTAAGTTATTACTGAAAAACTATTGATTAAAAAAACAAAGACACTGAGAAATGGTCCTATAAACATCTTTACCAATATAAAAGATTACCAGGACTACAAAAATGCAGAAAAATAGGCTTTACTTATCCAAATGCACCTGTTGGTTCAAAAGTTAAAGTGCATAGAACCTCACAGCACAACATGAAGCTACCTTAAAATATAATATAAATGCCTCAGCTTTCATGTAAGAAAAAAACTATTAATACTAGTACTGTGTGCAGGCAGTCTCTCCTGAAGACTAAATTAAACAATAATTATAAACTAATAAAATAAATGGCTCAGGCTTCATAGAAGAAAAAAAACCAATTTAAACAGAATCTCACAGTATGATGCTGAAGCTGCCTAAACAATGGAAAATAAAATACCATTTTGGCAAAAATGTTGGCATCCATTAATTTTTTTGTATTAAGTAAAAAAAAAAATAATGTAAAGTGCACACAGTCCTTCACTGTAAACATAACACACTTTCAGTAACAGAATTTAAGCCTATATAAACACTGACTCGCACATCATGCAATGTTGCCAGATACTGCTGATGTTTTCCAGCCCAAAATATGTTCAAAACCCGCCAAAATGCACTTGAAACCGCCCAATCTGGCAACACTGCGCGCATGCTGCTTCTCTTGAACGTATACACGGAAGTAAGGCAGAAGGTAGTTTGTCAACGTCACCTCAAGACGACGCCAACGATTGGTCAAATTTGTGGGAAAGTTGCAGTGATTGGATATAATTGCAACACCGCCCTGAATTCGTGGGGATTGGTTGAAGTTGCAAATCTCAACATCCTGGAGGCTCTGTTTTTTTGCTTGGCCCAGACTCTGTCTCCTCACTCACTGTAGCTTTAGGTACTAAAAATCGATCCATTTTGTCTCTGGTAAAGGCTAGCTGAAGTTCGCTAAATGTCCGCAATAGTAACTTATTCTGGTTTATTTTTCCTCACGTTGCGCCCCCCCCGAAGAACTCTGGCGCCCCCCGGGGCGCCCCACACTTTGAAAAGCCCTGCCTTAGCAGAAATCGAGATTCATGAGACCAGGCTACATTTTTCTAGGCTTCCTCTTTCTAGTTTTGATGAGCCTGTGCCAACTGTAGCCTCAACGTTTGATGTGTTTTGCATTCTGAGATGCTTTTCTGCTCACCACAATTGTACAGTGTGGTTATCAGAGTTATTGTAGTCTTTCTGTCAGCTTGAACCAGTCTGACCATTCTTCGTTGACCTCTGTCATCAACAAGGCGTTTCCATCAGCAGAACTGCTGTTCACTGGATGTTTTTTTTTTTCTTTATTGCACCATTCTGAGTAAACTCGAGAGACTTTTGTTTGTGAAAATCCCTAAAGCTCAGCACTAATAAAATACTGAAATCAGCCCATCTGGCACCAACAATTATGCCATGGCCAACATGATCACATTTTTTTTTTTTCCCCACCATTTTGATGGCTGGTGTGAACATTACCCAAATCTGCTGGCCTGTATCTGTATGATTTTATGCACTGCACTGATTAGGTGCGAGTAGGTGTACAGATGTTCCTAATAAAGTGCTCAGTGAGTGTATCTTACAGTACGTATATAAACTTTTTTTTTTTTCAGATCAATGCATAATTAGAACATATTAGATCTATTGTTTAGTGTCTCTTGTTTTTCTCAGCTGCTGGGTTTGTGCATACACTACCGTTCAAAAATTTGGGGTCACTTTGAAATGTCCTTATTTTTGAAAGAAAAGCACTGTTCTTTTCAATGAAGCTCACTTTAAACTAATCAGAAATCCACTCTATACATTGCTAATGTGATAAATGACTATTCTAGCTGCAAATGTGTGGTTTTTGGTGCAATATCTCCATAGGTGTATAGAGGCTCATTTCCAGCAACTCTCACTCCAGTGTTCTAATGGTACAATGTGTTTGCTCATTGCCTCAGAAGGCTAATGGATGATTAGAAAACCCTTGTACAATCATGTTAGCACAGCTGAAAACAGTTGAGCTCTTTAGAGAAGCTATAAAACTGACCTTCCTTTGAGCAGATTGAGTTTCTGGAGCATCACATTTGTGGGGTCGATTAAATGCTCAAAATGGCCGGAAAAATGTCTTGACTATATTTTCTATTCATTTTACAACTTATGGTGGTAAATAAAAGTGTGACTTTTCATGGAAAACACAAAATTGTCTGGGTGACCCCAAACTTTTGAACGGTAGTGTATTTCTTTCTAGTCGCATTAGCTGTCACTACAGTTGTCGATACTTAGTCACTAAAATTTAGTTAGCGGTGGTCCCGTTCCACTGATATGTACTTGCATGAATATTCTTATCAGCAGTCAGTAAATGTGTATCTAATTGCCATATGTACTGAATATACAGCACTAAAATCTCCAGCTACAGTCAATTACCTCAAACCATATTCTTATTGCTGCGACCTACTTTTCTGTGTGGGTTTCATGGGTTTGTCTTTTTGGTCCAAGATAGAGGACTACATATGGAATTACACATTACAACAGTAGTGCTCGGTGAACGATTCTAGTGTTATTTAAACTTTCTTACACTGAGCACAAATTCTTAGCACCAAACATCTTGCAATTTGGACTGTTTTTTGTTTTTCTGTTGGGTTGATGTAGTCATTTTGGTTTGTCTTGGCCAGAGGTCTTCGAAACTAAAATTTGGTTATCTTTTAATTCTTAACCTTTTAATGGTTAGTCTGTGGTTAGAAGTTCAAAGTGCTTCATATTACCACTTCTGACTAACACCATGGACTCTGAACAGATGAGATGCATCTGTTTTGAACATGATGCATTGAGAATAGAGCATACATTTAATTTTTTTTTTTTAAGAAAAGCCATGTCATCAGTGCACTAATCAGACTTGAGAGGCAAAGTAAAATGAAACATCTGTCAGTACTGTTTGTGAAAATTCCCCTTTCTGAGCTCTAGCAATATATATTGCAACCTCACTATAACGAACTCTTTTACGACGAACTTTCGCATATAATGAACCAAGTTCGTGCCCCCGGACTTTCGTGACAGAAAAAAAATCACTGTCACATCCATGTGTGTTGGCACTCAGTGTGCAGCGTACACACATAGCATCATTAGGACTAATTACTATGGACCTGTTCCAGATTAGAGTGCAATTGCAGCGTGCGCTTATAAGGACTCTCTAAACACACAGACCTGGCAAAGTACACGTGCTGTACCTTGTGTCATGTTACCAAGTCTTGTATCTGTGTATTGCCTTTCTGGTTTTGACCTTGTTTTGTGTATTTGAACTCCGCCTTTTGTCTTTGCCTCCGTCATTCTGTTTGTGCCTTGGGTGACTATTACCGTTTCACAACCCTGGTCTTTATGTTTTTGAACTGTTTGCCTGCTTGTTTGTAAATAAACACTTCCTGCAGTTACATCCGTCATTCGCCTGCTGACATGACACACTGAGCCATGCACTCGTCTTTCCCACAGAGACAAACAATAAGTAATCAAGTCTGCAGTCTTGTTAATTATTAAGTTATTCCACGAAATCAAGTCGTACATGAGCTGATAGCAACAAGGCGCTAGAAGTCATATACAATGAGATAGAGTGGAATAATTTTATTCTATCCACATTCACTGGATTTTGAGAAATGGAGCATTTTTTTTTTATTAAAATTTTTTGCAAATTCGATATATAAAAACTTTGTACAAAACGTCCGACAAAATAATTTCCGCTTAGAATGTAAACAAACCGGCAAAATGACAGTAGCAGTTTGTGAAAAATGTAATAATCTCATCTCATTATCTCTAGCCGCTTTATCCTGTTCTACAGGGTCGCAGGCAAGCTGGAGCCTATCCCAGCTGACTACGGGCGAAAGGCGGGGTACACCCTGGACAAGTCGCCAGGTCATCACAGGGCTGACACATAGACACAGACAACCATTCACACCTACGGTCAATTTAGAGTCACCAGTTAACCTAACCTGCATGTCTTTGGACTGTGGGGGAAACCGGAGCACCCGGAGGAAACCCATGCGGACACGGGGAGAACATGCAAACTCCGCACAGAAAGGCCCTCGTCGGCCACAAGGCTCGAACCCGGACCTTCTTGCTGTGAGGCGACAGCGCTAACCACTACACCACCATGCCGCCAAATGTAGTAATAATAATAATAATAAATAATAATTGTTGAAAAATTTAAAAAGATAAGTTCTTACCATCAAACACATTTATTCCATATTTTGTTGCTTTTTTGTACTTTTTGGGGTTTTGTTTTGAAGTAGTTTTTATTTCATCCTTGGTTGTTTCAGCAACACGCGCCACCATTTTGTTTTTTCTCTACTGATGGTATATGAGCTGATAGCCTCACAATAGAGTAGCCAATCGGAGCATGCGATTGCTCATATCCAGTGAATTTGGATAGAATAATGAGTGTTAACACCATAAAACAAAGGCTTAACGAGCCTCGCTTAAGTAACAATTTTCGAGAACAATGATCAAAGGATTGATAAAAGGATGAAATGACTGCTGTTACCACTAAACTTGCCACCTATTTAAAGTGTACTGGCAGCGTTTTTATACCCCGTGCCCCATGGCGTGACACAAATGACCTCATCGGTGATTGGTAACACATGAATGAACTGCATAATGAAGATTTAGAAAACGTAGCGAGTCAGTGGGTGGACACTGACGGTGATGCACCGGTAACCTCCGAAGAAATAATCGCCTCTGTTTGTGATCCTTTAACTTGGTCAGTGAACGGTGATGGTGAATTGGAAGAAGTTCATGATAAGGAGAATGTGCCTAAAATTTTGCATATAACGTGGGTGCGACAAGTAGGTCCATTTCAGTATTACAAACTTTTCATCTCATCTCATGTCATTATCTCTAGCCGCTTTATCCTTCTACAAGGTCGCGGGCAAGCTGGAGCCTATCCCAGCTGACTACGGTCGAAAGGCGGGGTACACCCTGGACAAGTCGCCAGCTCATCACAGGGCTGACACATAGATACAGACAACCATTCACACTCACATTCACACCTACGGTCAATTTAGAGTCACCAGTTAACCTAACCTGCATGTCTTTGGACTGTGGGGGAAACCGGAGCACCCGGAGGAAACCCATGCGGACACGGGGAGAACATGCAAACTCCGCACAGAAAGGCCCTCGCCGGCCACGAGGCTCGAACCCGGACCCTCCCGCTGTGAGGCGACAGCGCTAACCACTACACCACCGTGCCGGATCTTGATGATAACATATTTAAAAATCAACTTGTGACTGTGAAGTTATCCCCGGAAAGCTTTTCTGTTGTAGGTATGCTGCTTATCAGAAATGTCACTGATAACAGATGTAGTGTGTCATATTGTGACTGAAATTGACTTCCGTGAAGTGCTACGGTACTGAATATTTACTCTGGTACCAAGTGACTCAGCAGTCTACACTCAACCTGAAACGCTGGTGCTACTACTGCTTGTTTCACCTAACCCATATTTATGTGCGCTGTTAGAGAAGATCTAAAGAGTCAGCTTTAAGGAGAGACAAAAAAAAATGATGGCTTTCCCCCACAAAATATCTGTTCTTGTAATCTGGGGTGGCGTTTCACTATATTTAGCAACAAGCTGCTCGTATTCTTGGCAGCTCTTCAAACAGCCATGGCTGTGCCCTTGCAGTGGTTAGTTGCACCTGTAAATGTGATAACTTCCTGTGTGTGGAGCTGGAAGCTTGATGGAACATACAAAAGAGCCCCTGTATACAGGAATAGGACAAGTCATGCAACTTTCAGCCACGGAAACACACACATGGCCAAAAAATTTATTTATTTTTGATATTTAAAATGCTTGAACGTATTTTAAGGTGGGCCGATGTCCATGTAGAGCAGAACCATTTGCTGTTCATCAGAAGAACGTTGGTTTGGTTAGATGTGTGCTGTGCAAAGGAAGAATTATTTTAAGAAAAATCAAATGTGTTCCTGATATTGACGCAGTTCTAATAATATTATAAAACTAAATGAAATGATCCCAATTGTTGGCTTTTATTTTGAGAAGTTGAAATGCTGAAAACAAAAAGAGTCAAACATCGTTATCATTAAATTTTTTTTTTTTTACACCATTTTGATTGGCTAAGCGAACTGCGAATAACTGCCTACAAATAATGGTCTGCTCATACACAGTTACTTCACACTTTTGTCAACAAGGCTCGCTTCCCTAAATTGACAGACAATGGGTTTCTGATTTCTTTATCGTTTGACTCGTTGTGTGAACTTTATGATCAGTATTTAAAAAAATAAGAAGATCTGGAAAAGTACCATGATCCCATTGAAATCAAAACTCGCCTTCTTTAGAACAACCTGTCTCTCCGTTCTTCTGTATGGCTGTGAAACCTGGGTTATCTCACAAGACATGAGTAATAAAATCAACTCATACCCAACCTCATGTTACAGGATAATGCTTGGCATCAAACGCACTGACAGTCTCTAACCTGACCATATACCAACGCCTGGAGGTGGAGCCACTCATTAACACTGTACAATGCCGCCAACTGTCTTTCCTCGGTCACCAACTTCATCTGAACACAGACGAGCCAGCAAGGACTTATGCCTTGTATGTCCCACAACATGGCAAACGAAGGCCTGGTAGACAAGCCACCTTATATTCGACCTACATCCGGAAAGTCATGGGTGAAGGATATGATCTCATTTCCAACAAAGAAATTGAATCCCTTGCCAACGACAAGCTGAAATGGAGGAAGCCAGTGGTCGCCTGCTCCACAGCCGAACGATGATGATGATCATTTAAAAAAAATAATTTGAATGCTAAAACAATTATTGAACTCGGTTTCACAAACTATCGTGATTTGTTAGTGTCTGCCTTTGGCATCAGGGAAATAATTGCTTGGTCATTACTAACAAATCACTATATTTTGTTCAGCCTCGTCCAATATTTGCTTATTACTCTATCCACATTCACTGGATATGAACAATCACGCGCTCTGGTTGACTACTCTATTACTCAGCTATCAGCTCATATACCGTGAGTCAGTGTTGTAGTCGAGTCACTAAACCTCGAGTCCTAGTCCAGTCTCGAGTCCTCAGTGTTCAAGTCCGAGTCAAGCCCAAGGCATTAAAAAAAATTGAGTCGAGTTCACTATTGATCTGAGTCGAGTCCGAGAACAAGACTCCAACCGCATCATTTGACGGTGGCTGTTTTAGCACCATTAACGTGAGTTTGTTCCTGAACATGACGTATGAATAGGTGAATGTGCGTTCTCTTTGTCAGGGAGTGCGAAGTATTCTGTCAGAGATGGTTGGGAGACGGATGTAAGTGCAGAAGGTGTGTTTATTAATACAAGTGAAGACAGGTAAACAATCCAGAATGGCAGGCAAAATCTTAACAGTGAAACAGGCAATAGGTCAAGTGAGGCACAAACAGGCTATCGTAGACGAGGCAGAATCAAAGACGAGAAACAGGAAATCAGGAAACCAAACAAGGAAATGAGGCTTGGTAATGTGTCAGCAACGCAACTCAATACTTCGCAAAGTAAGTGTGTTTTCAGTTTTTATATAGGCGTACTGATTGTGCCTTAATCCTGTGCAGGTGTGAGTCGTTTATGGTGCACGCACAAGAGTCTGCTTGGCACGCGTGCTGTCCAGAGCATGCCCGAGAGTCTATCTGATGCACGCGCCAAGGCGCACAGGTGTAACGCTCTTGCGTGAAATTAGTATAAAAATTAATGTAGCTATAAATATCTTATGCCAAATTATTATGGCATGTTACAAAAAATAAAGAAAAAATTTGAGTCCTCGTCTCCAATTTGAGTCCGAATGCAGTTAATGCACAAGTCTGAGTCATCAGTGCTCAAGTCCAAGTCGAGTCACGAGTCCTTATAATTAGGGCATGAGTCGGACTCAAGTCCAAGTCCTGGACTTGAATACTACAAGCCTGCCATGACTAGAGAAAAACAAAATGGTGGAGCCTGTTGCTGAACCAGCCGAGGACGAAACAAAAACCGTACTCGAAAACAAAACCCCCCAAAATAGAAAAAAGCAACAAAATATGGAATAAAAGTATTTGATGGTGAGAATGCCCCCCCCCCCCCCCCCCCCCCCCCCCCAAGAATCGTTATAGCTTTTTTCACAAATTGCTACTGTTACATCACTGGCTTGTTTACATTCTAAGCAGAAATTATTTTTGTTGGATGGTTTGTATAAAGTATCTTTATATATACACACACACACACACACACACACACACACACACACACACACACACACACACACACACACACACACAGAGATCAGCCAGAACATTAAAATCACTGACAGGTGACCGTCAATCGGTTCTTGATGTCGATGTCTTTTGAAGCAGATAAAATGGGCAAGCGTAACGATCTGGGTGTCGGGTGTGTGTGTGTTTCATTTAACTGGGGAAGAGATGGCACCAGGATGCACTATGATAAGTCGTCAAGCTGGTAGAGGCAGTGCGATGCACTAGGTAATGTTCTGCTGGGAAAGCTTGTCTTCAGCTATTCATGTGGATGTTAGATTAACACGTACCACCTACCTAAGCATTGCTGCAGATTAAGTACACCCCATTCATGGCAGTGATCTTCCTATTGGCAGTGGCCTCTTTCAGCGGGATAATGCGCTCTGCAACACTGCAATAATCGTTCAGGAATAGTTTAAGGAACATGACGGGGTTCATGGTGTTGACTTGGCCTCCAAATTCCTCAGATCTCAATCCAATTGAGCATCTATGGGATGTGCTGGACAAATACGCCTGATTAATGGAGGTCCCACCCCGCAACTTACAGGACTTGCACGATCTGCTGCTTGCGTCTTGGTGCCAGATACCACAGCACACCTTCAGAGGTCTTGTGGAGTCCATGCCTCGACTGGTCAAAGCTGTTTTGGCTGCAGAAGGGGGACCTGCACAATATTAGGCAGGTGGTTTTAGTGTTCTGGCTGATCCGTATATTACCTCAGGTTATTTCCTACTGGTTACTTTGCAGAAGGTAACATATGGTGTAATCGTTCTACATTTAAATCTCTGTAGGGCTTAATATCTCTCTCATGTACTGTCACTAGTGTGAAACCATGTTAGAGCAAATTAAACTTGTATATCTTCAAATTCACCTAACTCGTATATCAGTCAGATATTTTGTTCTTGACTTCTTTTCCTCTGATTATCTGTGAAAGTGGAATGAATGAGTGTGCTGTGGTTATCTTAAAGGTATAGTCAGGATTATAATGCATCATACTTCAGGATTATTGCATATTCGGAGGGGTTTTGTTTGTCAAATATGGCTTTGAGATGCATTTGTCTAAAAGCAGTCTCAGACTTCCTGATGTGGGTTTAGTCTGATTTACTTTTCTGTGAAATGCATCTTATCCAGATTTTGCACACGAGTGTTTTTGTGGATAATCCTTCTCAAGATACAGTTCTGATGTTTGACACATGAAATATCCAAGTATAAATGTGTTTACAGACTGAATGTCATTCAGATTATGTAATCTGATTGCAAAAATCAAGCACTCCAGCTTAGAGTATGATTCATTTGAAAATACAAGTAATCATATGAGGTATCTTTCTATGGCATACATGATTTACATTTTTACTTTTAATGACTCATAGTCTATCCATTTCTAATTTAGTGAGCCTGACTGTGATAGCTTTGACTGCAGCTGAGATAACCTCAGTTTTTCTGCGATCGACATTTCCGTTTTCTTTTCTTCTTTAGCCTCTCTGTGGCATTGTGAGCCTTTATGATTCTAATTATCAAGTTTTTTATTGACATAGATCAAATAAACGTGATAGCAGTAGGGGTTAGGGCAGCCGTTGGAGCCTTTGATTGCTCAGCAAGAAAAGCTGAAATTGCACAGATGCCTAACAGTTTTTTGAATGAAGACACAGATGAGGGACAAATTAAAGGAAAAGGAAACAAGGCCACCACCACATGCTTTCCTTTCCTTTAATTAGTAATCTGGCTCTATGTGCAAGATAATGAATAAACTTTCATTACTGTAGGTGGAAAAGCACAGCTTATAGGCTCTTTTTATTTATTAAATAATGAAAAGACTAGTCAATGAAGTGTTCTTTCTTATGAAACGAAATAAAACAGTTCGATAAGAAATAGTCTAGAATTAGAAATGATTCACATTGTGGATCAAACAACTTTTATGTGATCTAAAAGATTACATTACTGAGTCCATAGAATCTAGATCATCACTGCCATTAAATTTCCCCTAATGTACACTTGACCAGTCATCCGCATGCACACACATGCCCACATACACTCACTTGCAGAAGTCCATTATGGTGCATTCTGGCTCAGATAAGGAAGGAAATGTGCAGCCCACGTCTCTGCATTCTGCCCATGATTAATCTGTGTACTGCATGAACGTTTTACAGAATATGCTATATTTTTTTATGTTGATTAATTCAAGTCGCTTGTAAAGTATATCCTTTGTTTGTGACCGTATGTGCAGATTCATTGTAAGTTATTGTTTAATTGTAAATTGACAAACTGCACACCTGCTTTATCAGTTTGTCCACTTTTTTGTGGAATAGGTATTAAAAATGTAATAAATGAATTATTTAGCTTAATATTTTATTTATTTATTTATTTACCCGGTCATGAAATGTAATGGTTACAGACTGGCCTGCATTAACAGTTTTTCAAGTTACATCAACCCTCAGATAAATCTGGGACTTTGAAGAATCTCTGGAGATTAGTTAAGATTGCTTACAGAACACAGGACGTGGTCTGGATGAATGGTATCAGTATTTCCATGGCCGTGTTATAATGACGGATAACAAATATATTGCGCTTACAGTCAACAGTAAAGCCCACCTCATAATGCCATCAAAGTGTTTTTTTTTTATTTAATTGACTTCAATAACTGATATCCTTTTGCATGTGAGAAGAGCAAAGCCACTTTATACTGTTACCCAGAAATTAAAAGTCCTCAATGAATTTGGCTTCATGGTGTTTAACAGCACAGTATTTTAGTTCCTGTGAATTTATAAGCACAAATGTTTCCCATTTAGAAACCTGTAGGCATTTTTGTTATTAACTCTGGCACTTTATTTGTATACCGCTGTCTGTAAATGTACTGCAAATGTTAAACATTTTTATCTTTTTTTTTTTTTTTGCTGTTTTTCTTTTTAACAGGCAGCCATTAACGGTGTGATCCCACAAGAAAACGGCATCTTGCAAAGGTACCTGTGACCAAACATTTTGCTGATTTCAATCCTGAAGCAAGTTTTTAAAAACTTCTCTTTAATGCATGATGCTGTTATTATTATTATTATTATTATTATGATCTCAACACAAAGGGAGAGGGAGAGAATGGAGTGTGAAGCCTTTTTATGAAGGCAATGTATAAGCGTCTATGTGCAAGAAGTAACACATTTAATTTAATACAACCAGATGGGGTGACTCACCATCAAAATAGGTGGTTACTATTTGCATGCATGAGAAATGAAATTGTCCTCCTTTTAAAAATGGCAGCATTTACTTATTTATTTTTTTCTTTACTCTTACTGTAATAACATCCAGCTGTGGGCTTTGATTGAAAGTTAAGTAGAGAACACTTCACGGTGTTCTCTAATCAGTGTACACACTGTACAGTTCTCTAGTGACTGGAGTAGACGCTTTGTGCTGTTATCTTCAAAGATGATCGAAAGCCGTTAGAAGTCCACATTAATGTCTCGGTTGGGTCCTTGAACACATGAGTCACATGCAGGAGTCCACGAGCACCGCAGATCTATAAAGTAAGTGGATAAATGTCGAGGCAATAGGGGAGAGAAAATATAAGTCAGAGTATGAAATCTGAGTGTTAGCCCTGAGCTGCAGAACTTCTTGCCACTTTGACTTTCGGAAGTCTGCTGTTGATGAATTGCCCTCATCTTTAACACGTCAGCACCACAATAAAGGAAAACCTCCACGGCAGATTTGCTCTGGGCATTTATGTGATGGTTAGTTGAAAATCTTGTTAACGGTGGGGAACGAACAACAAAGTGGCGAGCCTTTTTATCGGACTTTAACCTGATGTAGGGCTTGATGGAGTAAGGCTACATCCACACGACAACGGCAACGAGATGTTATTTAAAAATATATCGCGTCCAAATGGGCAACGATCAGTAAAATATCAGGTCCATATGGCAACGCAATGCTTGCTGAAAACGATGCAATACACATGCCACACCTCTAGGGGCGCTGTAAGACGGTCCCTTCGGAGACACCAGAACAATAGAAGAAGTAAGGACGCATGCGCGTAAACTATTATGCGCGAGACTTCATATTAGCCACAAAGTCAGGAAAATCTGTTCGTAAAATTACATTATAATGACCAAATACAATGAAAAGTATTTTTCCAGTCTCACCTGTGAAAGGTAATCCCATGTGATCTCGTTTGGACGGCAAACCTGTTGGTACAGTTAAACGCAGCTAATCTTTATTCTCCGCTTTGACCTATCCAATATGGCGGCGAGGATAACGTATGATTCTACGCGGAAGGCGGCGTCTTTAATGGTCCGGAATAAATTGAATGCTACACGTTGATGGATTAATTTGCTCTTCTACGCCCTTTTTGAGGAATGTATTGTAGGACTTAAACCCGCATCTGAAGAGGTGAGATCGCTCCTTTTTTTCCCTATTTTTGCTGGCAGGATTGACTCTGCCCTAAGGGCAGAGTCTCTCTCTCTCTCTCTCTCTCTCTCTCTCACTTTGCACCATTACACAATAAATTTTCACAGTGAAAATATTTTGTAAGCACGTTTCATGAACCAAGTTATAGGATTTGTTGACAACTCGCATCGAGTTCGTTACACTTTTACCCGGCGTGAAGCACTCACAGTCATGTGGTTGTGACATCATCGTAAACAAATCTGTTCTACTCATCCAGACGACTTCACAACGGCAACGTTGCCAGATCTTTCCACTCTGGAACCCGTTCTCAAAAAGATTGCGTTTTGGGCACCCAAAACGCCGGTGCCGTGTGGACGCCAGGCCTAAACGATAAGCAGTTGTATCGGAGTCACCTGAATCCGTTGCCGTGTGGACAGGGCCTAAGTCACACTGCACTACACCAGTATGCCTTGAGTATGTCATACATAAAAGCTTATAACTCCCGAGTTGTGTTTAAATATTTCCTCCCTTCTGCTTCCTCCTTTTTCATGGTGACTGTTGTGGCTAAATCACAAGTTTTTCAAACCCTTGTCAGTGGAAACGTTAAGATTGGCTCTGTGACTTGCTCGACAAGATGATTCTATACTTGTCCTTGTGCTCTGAAAGGTTACGCGAGCACCCACGTTGGCATAGTCGTGAACAACATAACCACTAACACCTTAAATTAGAAAACTCTTTCTCAGTTTGTTTTGCATTTCTTATGAGGCTGAATGAGCATTCCTCTCCAGTTTTGTTTTAAAAGAGAAATGGACAACGGCAGTAACAAACAGGAATTGAAACTTTCAGCGACAAAAGCAGCCTGTGTGAGGGCCTTGTGTCCTCAGTCCGTGTCTCTCTCCAACTTCCAGTGCTCATGAATGCAGCCGAGTCTTAAGAACAGATATATTCAAGCACTACACACTCTGCCTGACGGTTTAATTTGTGTCTTGTGTGTGTGTGTGTGTGTGTGTGTGTGTGTGTGTGTGTGTGTGTGTGTGTGTGTGTGAGCGAGCAAGCGCAAACGCTCTGGGCACGGGAACATGTTTTTTTCTTTAAGGCCCATAATTATGAATGGAGTCTGGCAGCACGACGTCCAGCCATCTCCTTTAGTTGGAGGCTGGCACAGTGCTGCAGGCTGGAGGGTGGCATGGCTCACTGAAGTGACCCCATTGAGGCGCATGCTGCCAGCTGGCTCCAGACTCCGAACTCTGAGGCCTACGCTTCCCACTGCCAAGCATTGGGTGGGTGGAGGCTGCCATCTAGGTGCACACAATGGAACAACCGTTTCTGGATTCTTGTTTTTTTTTTTTTAAGGAGCAAAAAGTTTAAATAGAATCTTTGATAAGCCCAGTGTGGGAAGTTGAGCAGAGGGCAGTTGGAGATCGTTTACACATCACAAAGCTGTTTATTGATAGGAGAAAAACGTACTTCTGGTATGAGGCTGACATTTATACTTTTGTGGTTTTTATTGAATGACGAGTTTGACTGACTCTGACCTTCATTAATGTTGATGAAGCACAAATTAAAAAATTACTACAGATCCCGTAAAATGGATTTATGGCAATCTCTCTTGTAGGGTTTGCTTTAATTTTTAAAAAAATATTTACAGTTAATGTTATATAGCTAATTACATAAATATTATACCGCTACTTTAGAGGAAAATAATTGGAGGAGAATAAATTATATTTATTCTGTCCACATTCACTGGATATGAGCAATCGCGTGCTCCGATTGGCTACTCTGCTACTAGGATATTAGCTCATATACCGTGAGTACAGAAAAACAAAATGGCAGAGTGTGTTGCTGAACCAACCGAGGGCGAAATAAAAACTCTATTGGAAAGCAAAACCCAAAAAAAAAGCAACAAAATATGGAATAAAAGTATTTGATGGTAAGAACATATTTTTTTATTTTTCAAGAATTATCATATTTTTCACAAAATGCTAGTCATTTTGCCTGTTTGTTTACATTCTAAGTGGAGATAATTTTGTTGGACGTTTTGGAGAAAGTTTTTTTTTTTTTTTTTACTTATCGGATTTGCAAAAAATAAAAATGCTCTTTCTCAAAATCCAGTGAATGTGGATAGAATAAAAGTTATTCCACTCAATCTCCTCATTACTTGGCTTTTAGCCAACTCTGTGCTACATGCCTCATCGGCGATCAACTCGTGTATGACTCGATTTTGTGGAATAACTTAAATATTTCTGCTCTGAGATAGATCTCCGATACAGGATAATGGAGTCTGATCTAGTTGACGAGTCCTTGTATTTATATATAAAAAAAAGTGTTGTCTGTTTTGTTGTGTTATAGGTCTGTCTTTCTCATATTCTGATTTGCAGGCATGAGTATCATTTTATTAAATGTACAGCAGCAACCTCAGGCTTACCTCATTATTACCTTAGTGCTATTGCAGTGAGCAGTATAATAGCACTTGGATCCATTTTTAATAAATAAATGGGATTTCTGTTCACTAAAGGGAGTCATGGGACCATTATCCACATTTCAGCTTGAACATTTTGGCACTTGAGCATGTACGTGCTCATTGTTGGTGCATTTAATAAGCTAAACCACAGTGTGCTTGATGTAGGTCTGGGTGATATGTTGATGCAATTCTCAGCCTGTGGTTATATTCTCCTTGCCCTGTTTGTCTCAGAAAAGCCTACATTCTTCGTGGCAAGGAATCCACAAGGTGTTGGAAGCATTCTGTTGAGCTTTTGGTCCATGTTGATGCGATTGTATCACATAATTTGCAGCAGATTTGTCAGCTGCACATTCATGCTGTGAATCTCCTGTTCCACCACATTCCAGAGGTGCCTGTATTCATGAAACTGGTTTGAGATGACTTGTGCTTTGGGAAACGGTGCATTATAAGATGGGTCTATTGTGACCATAAGGGGTTGCAGTCAACAATATTCCTGGGCATTCAAATGATGATGGATTTGTATTAAGAGGTCCAATATGTGTCAAGACCCCCCCCCCCCCCCCCCCCCATCATTACACCACCACCACCACCAGCCTATACTGTTGACATGTGGCAGGTTGAGTCCATGGATTCATTCTGTCGGTGCCAAATTCTGACCCTAACATCCACATGTTGCAGCAAAAGTCAAGACTCTTCAGACCAGGTGATGTTTTACTAATCTTCAACTTCCAGTTTCAACTTTCCAGTTCCTGTTCTTGGATGAAAGAAGTGGAATCCAATGTGGTCTTCTGCTCTTGTAGCCCATGCACCTCTTGGATGTTTTTCTGTTCACCAGGGTTGTAAAGAGCATTATTTTGAGTTACTGTAGCCTTCTTGTTAGCTCGAACTAGCCTGAACTCTCTCCTCGTTTCTGCCCAAAGAACTGCTGTGAGCTGGATGTTTTTTGTTTTTCCACACTATCTTCCGTTTCTGGTTGAGAGTACGCTGTGCACATTTTGGCTGCCGCTTCTCGCTGGAGCTTTTTATTTTTCCTTTTTTTCCCTTTGTTTTTCTTTTTGTGCTTGTATGGTTTGATGTTTGTTTGTTCTTTGTTTAAATGTTTTGCCCGCTGGTTGTGGTGTAGCTCCAGACCCAGTTTTGGGCATCGGTTTCCTTCAGGCCTTGGTCCGCCATGGGTGATGCCTGTGCTGCTCAATATGGATTGCAGTGAGCTCGTTGCTCTCTTTAACATCGGGGTTGTCTAGCGCTCTGTGTGGCGGTGCTACTGTGCTTGCTTTTTGGATTCATGGCGCAGTGTTCCGAGCAGCGCTCGAAACTAACTGTGTCCCGATGTCCAGGGGACCATAAAAAATGTCATCGGGACACAAAATTATCATATCTGGGACAATCTCGGGACAATGGGAAAAAATAGATCTAGAAAAAAAAGTTCTACATTAATAGTATTTACAAAGCCGTAAACCATACGTAGACATTCACCTAATTTGTCAATTTTAATTTTAAAACGTTAACAGCGAAAAATACATAGTAGCTTCACTTTCGATGCACCTGCATCCGTAGGCTACAGAGCAGCGCATTCTGTTCTAGAATCTTCGGCCGGTGTCCGCATTATATGGACTTGGAATGGAATTGCTACCGCACACGCTGCGCCGACTCTTGCCAGAACAAAAATGCTGAAGTGGTTGAAGCGGACCGACCGCGGGGAAGAAACTGAAAGCCCAGACATAACGTCTCCGGGACCTTCAGGATCCAAAGTGTCATCGCCTGGTCTGCAGGCAACGCGAGCAACTGAATGAACTTAATGAACACTGTTAGACACGTTATAAAATACAACAGGAATGATGTGGATGATATTGACGGAAGATACCGTTCAACAGAATAAGTGAGTTTTCTTGGTGTCTTTCTAGTTCAGAAAGTTTAGTCAGTCAGCAGCACAACTAGGCTAGGACCTGGCACTATGCTGATGTTGCTAACATTTGCACCCACGTTTCGGCAGCGAAAGTTCATGAAATGGATAACGGAAAGTTCATAAAAATGGATAACGGTAATGGTGAAAATTATAAGTTGGCCTTATAAGTGCCAACAGATATTCAAGGTACAAGTAGATGAAATGAACATAAAAGGGGTCTTATTTTCAACTAAAGTGTACTGCAGATGTAGGGAGTTGAAACATTTTCTGAATGAGCTAGTTGGCCCCTTTAAATAAACGGGTATCTATTCATACAGTGAGATCGCCAAAGTTTAATAAACTGAAAATGCAATAACTGTAATTTTGAAGTAGATGATGTATAGGACATGTGTCGCTTGTGTCTTGTGACTTATTGTAAAAATGATATAAAGGGTTCAAAATCGCATAGTTACAAATATAATAGTAACTTCATATGATAATATTAACCACTGGTTATTTCAGAGAGGAAAAAAATGGGGACACTATTGCTTCCATTCAGGACAATACAACACAGAATTCGGGACCACTGGGGGACACAAAGAAAAAAAGTTAATTTCGAGCCCTGGTTCCGAGTGATGTTGCCTGGTGGCATCGTAGTGGCTGTGCAGGCGGTTTGGGACATACCTTCATGTGCCTTTTGGTGGGATTGTGGGCAGCTACGCCACTGGAATTACATCCTGACCCTCTTTTGGTAGACTTTTTTTTTTTGTAATTGTAAAGCGACGTTGGGTGTCAGAAAGGCACTATATAAGTTGAGCTTATTCTGCTTCTTCTATTTATTTATTTATTTATTACTATTTTGTGTAAACTCTAGAGACTGATGTGTGTGTGTGTATGAGAGAGAGAGAGAGAAAATCTTAAGAGATCAACTGTTTCTGAAATACTCAGACCAGCCTGTCTGTCACCAGCAAACATGCCATAGTCACTGAGATCACATTGTTTCGCAGTGGGGTGTTTGATGTGCATGTTAACTGAAGCTCTTGGCTCGTTTCTGCATGATGTTATGCAATGTACTGTTTCCACATGACTGGTGTATAGGTGAGTGTATCATAATACAATTAACAATTGTGTGGGGGGGAAGCATCATTTTATAATTTAGCACCAGAAAAGCTTTATTCACTTCTGTTAATGGGGGAAAAGTGCCATTAATGGAATTCCTGTTTAAAAAAAAAAAAAGTAAATGCTCTAACATTTATTCAATAACCATAATGATAAGTGTTAGGGAGTATAGGAGCAATCTTGTATCAAGTGTTATTGCGACAATATATAAGTCATGCACTCTGATATGATTTTGAAATATCCATCAAACTGTAGTAATATAATCTAACGTGCAGGAAGCGTCACAGTTGTTTAAGCCGTTCACAAGCACTTGCACACTTATTACGCACTAGGCTTTGCTGGCCATGATGTGTAAATGCTAATTTGCGCTTGGGGGACACGGATAGAGTGTTGGGCTTCCTCGCTCTCGGACTGTCAAAAAGCTGATAAACTCAGGGTGTTTTACTGCCTCCAGCAGCTGAGTTAGGAAATGGTAAATAAGAATATCATGAAAGTTACACTTTGATTCAACTCCGATATTATTGGATTTGTTACTGTGTTCATAAGCGTTCGTTACAAAAAATTTAATGGCCGTTATTAATTCAGTGGAAAGCACAGTTGTTGTGGGTTTATATTTTTGTGCCCTGGCTGCCCCAGGACCCTAACGTCTTTAACCTTTGGTATTATAATAAGGTGGAATAAATCCATGCTTTGTACGCAGCTCTTGGCACCCTGCTCCTTTTCTCAGTGCGATATGTGCTGACCTTGGAAGAGAAGAGAAGAGCTTTTGTCCTACCCGCTGCCACAGAAAAGACATTATTTACTGCTACAGGGGGATGGGGGCTTGGGGGAATTCTACCATCAACCACCGAGAGAGCAAGAGAGAGGCAGAAAAAGCTGTTTTGTGTCTCCAGACACAAGCAGTATGAATAGAAAGGAGTTAAAAAAAAAAGCAGAGAAAGAGATTTCCTCTATGCTAAACAATTGCGCTTCTGTTGAGCCTAGCACATATTATCCCTGCAGTAAAGGTTGTTTACATTGACTTTGGATACTGTTTGGATAGTTGCGCTGCTGCCATTGTGAAGCTGGGGACAGGGGCAACTTGGTTTTCTCCTGTCTTGTGTTCTAATACCTCTTCACTCGTTCCTGATCATCCGTTGGTGACATTTCTGCCTGATGACAAACCGAATAAAGGGAATACCCAGTAGAATATTTATTTATTTGTTTATTTTTTTAATAGATTTAGAGAAATATTTATATTAGGGAAAGCAAATACAGTTGATGCATTCAAACACGTACATGCATATGTATATGCGTGTGTGTGTGTGTGTGTGCAACTTGAATATAAAATGTGTGTGTATGTAGATGTGTATGTGTTTTATATAAATAAGAGGATATTACACGACTGCACGAAGATATGAAGTTTAAATTTGAGTGCTGAATATATTCATGAGTGAATGAAGTGAACAAGTTAAAATATTTTCAACTCGAGAAGATAAACTCCATATCTTCGTGCCACCGTGTAATGTTCTTTATATTATATAGACGCATCCACAGTGTGGCACGAAGACATGAAGTTTATCTTCTCATGTTGAAAATATTTTCACTCGTTCACTTTGCTCACCCGTGAATATGTTCACCACTAGAAGATAAACTTACAGTAATATCGTCACACAGCTGTGTAATATCCTCTAGATATTACACACATACACAATATCTCCTAGTCTGTATTGTGAGTACTCTTTTAGCTATTGAACTGGCAGTTGCATGAATGAGCATGTGTTCCTAATAAAATGGTCAGTGATAGGGGAATATAGCGATTTTTCTCGTGTGTGTGTATATATATATTTTTTATGTCTATCTTTATGAACGTCTTCATTGTTGAAGTAATGGGTGTGAATTGTGTCTCCTGCAGCAATTTCAGCAGTGAGGGCTCTCAGACGAGCCCATTAGGAGCTGGCAGTCAGTCAGCAGCAACAGAACCGTCAGCCACGTCATCACCATCCTCACCACCATCATCATCTTCCTCTGCCTTCTGCCCTATCCTTCCCTCCCGGCAAATTGTAGAGCGGCAGCCACGCTTGCTCCACTTTCGTGTAGAGTACCGCACACGCTCAGTAGATGTGGTACTGGAGGATACTAGCTCAGTGGGTGAGTATGGGAATAAACCCACACAGATGAGGTGTGTGTGTGTGTGCTCAGTGGGTGAGTATGGGAATAAACCCACACAGATGAGGTGTATGTGTGTGCTCAGTGGGTGAGTATGGGAATAAACCCACACAGATGAGGTGTATGTGTGTGCTCAGTGGGTGAGTATGCGAATAAACCCACACAGATGAGGTGTATGTGTGTGCATATCTATCTCTATGTGTGTGTGTGTGTGTGTGTGTAAAGCCTGCAACGAGTTCGGGCTCACTATAAGCCTGAAGAAGACCAACATCATGGGCCAGGACGTCAGCAGAGCTCCCCACATCGGCAACCACACCCTCGAAGTGGTGGATAGGTTCACCTATCTGGGCTCCACCATCTCCAGCAACCTCTCTCTCGACACCGAGCTGAGCGTGCGGATCAGCAAAGCAGTAACAGCAATGGCCCGTCTTGCGAAGAGAGTCTGGGACACCACCATGCTCATGACCAACACCAAAATGAGAGTGTATCAGGCCTGTGTGCTGAGCACTCTCCTCTATGGAAGTGAAGCATGGACCCTCTACTCCCGCCAAGAACACAGACTGAATGCCTTCCACATGCGCTGTCTCAGAAGACTTCTAGGCATCACCTGGCAGGACTCTGTCACCAACACTGATGTCCTGGCCAAGGCAGGGATGCCCAGCATGTTTGCCATGCTGACCCAGAGACGCCTGCGCTGGCTAGGCCACATCAGCCGCATCCCAAAGGACGTGCTGTATGGTGAGCTGGCCACAGGCTTCAGACCCACAGGACAACCCGTACTATGCTACAAGGATGTGTGCAAGCGCAGCCTGAGGGCAGGCGGCTTCAACCCTGCAGACCTGGAGATGGCGGCCTCAGACCGTGCCAGCTGGCGGTCCACCACCAAGGCCATTGTTGGGGAAGCTGAGGAAAGGAGAGAGACCCGGTGGAGAGAGGAGACTCCGACAACACCGGAAACTGCAGACGGCACCAATAGACACCCGACCAAGCAACTTCACCTGCAGCAACTGTAGCAGACCGTGCGGCTCACGCATTGGCCTATACAGTCATACTAGGCGCTGCAACTCGACAACTGATGGATGACCCCTGGTGCGGATCACCACGATCTTTCGAGATCGAAGGAGCCAACGAATGTGTGTGTGTGGGTGTATGTATGTAAAAATATTTGGGAATTGAGCAGCAGAACAAGTGTTAAAATTTACTCTACTTGACCTCATTTGGCCAACTCCAACTCATGGGGGGGGGGGAGAAAAGCAGTAATGGGGATGTGAGGGTAAATTAATGACACTCCAAATTGTGATTGGCTGATGATTTAAAAATAATGGCCTCTTGTGTGGTCCAACCAAATATTTAACACAGTATGACACAAAAATCTTTATTTTAAAATGTGTGTCTGTATTTGTATAGAGCTGCTTTATTGATCCTTATTCAGAACATAACACTTTTGCAAACGTTTCGATGTGACCCATTTTCTTTATTCTAGTAAATGGTATTTATTCTGGTAAATGCTATGACTTTTTTTTCCTCTCTTATATTTCTATGCCATAATACAGTATCATAGCCCGTATTTTGTTTTTGTTTTCATGTACACTGTAAGACTTTCATGTTCTGATCAAGAGCTTCCTGCACTTACAATGAAATTTACTTCTCAGAAATGAGAGAAATGCAGTGTGGTTTTTCTGAGTAGTTTCATATCTAGGATCCTAATTATCCTAGAGTGTGAATCTGCCTTTGAAATATATGCACGGCCTGCGACAAACCTTTATTTCAGTAACTGACTAATCTGTCGATTATATTATTGATCATTGAATAATTTTAATGCTTATCATGTTGCTGGTTATGAAGTAAAAAGAGAGGCTGGAGAGGGGAAGGCTGTTTCTTGGAACTTTTTTTTTTTCATGGATATTCCACAATATATTATATGGAACTAAACTCACAGAAACTGACACTCTGGGACGTGCTGTTATCGGAAAATCAACTTCCGGGTGGTAAAGTTTCAAGGCGTGTTGTACAACAAAGTTAGTTAGCCTATAATGTAAGCATGGTGGCCATCACACACATTTGAAACCGGTGCCTATCAGTTCATTCATGTCCACTTAACCTGGTAAACTTAACAATTTCATTTGGGTTTCACATATGCAGTTTTCTCAGAGCAGTGATATAAGGCTCAGTGGAATGGCTTAGTTGGCAAGAAGGACATAATGGAATGTCTTGTGAAAAGTCTTCGTGATGCACTTTGTGTGTTTTGTATTTCTCAGAATTGCAGCAGCTTCAGCAGTGTCCACTCATTTCTGCTACTGACTTGAGTCAGAGCTGTGGTAATGAGCTGTTGTTTCTGCTTGTTTCAGGCAAATTCTTTGATGGATTCTATTTAAAAGGAAAAAAAAAACAATCAAATGCAGACTTCTATTTAGATATCTTTTGAATTTATACAACCGCAAGTGTATTGTCCATGTTAAATGGTGTCAATCAATATGTGCTTGCTATTAATGATCTTTGCATGTTAAAATGTTTGTCTCTCCTTTTGGTATGCAGTACATTCACTAAACTACAAGGTTAAATACATGTTGTATTGAAATATTTGATGTGGGCTTAGCAATTCTTGGTTTTTGTTGCATTTTATTTGTTCGTGTGAGAAGTTTCTGGTTGTGTGACACTCTGATGTCACAGAGGGACATTGCGAGTAGTCTTTATCAGGAGAAGAATTTTTTTCATCCATCTTCGTCTCGGACATAAGGGAGCGCAGTAAGGTTTTGCGTTTAGTTCCTGAAAACGAGAGTACGGACTCCAGATTCCAAAATGCAGTGCAGCTAGATAACATAGTTGTACCACAAACATGGACAGTTAGTAATCTATGAATTAAACTTGTACAGTATGTGAAGGTTGAGTCTGCCCCCTTCTGGTTGCATTGTGTAATTCATTGTGAATTTAACATGGATTTCTTCTTTTTTTTTTTTTTTTGCAGGAGATATCAAAACGTTTTTGGAGACAGAGTTTCAGGTTCCTGTGTCTAAAATGCAGTTAAAAGGCTGGAAGAGTGCGGATGTGTCCGACAGTGTGAGTTTGCTTAAAATAAAGACTCTCTATTGAGATCAATAAAGGAATATCTTATCTTAAGTTGTGGTCACAATCTGTTGTAAACGTAGCAAACTTGTTTTTCAGACGAAGATTAAGGCCGTTGATTCAGCTGAACTTGAGCTTTATTTTAATACTGATTCATTTAATGCCTAAGATGCTTTAGCACTCTTTGCACCATGGCTTCAGTTTTGCTGTTCTTACACTCCTGTATGTTCTTAGTGAGCTTAGGTCTACCTTTTGCTCTTTTAGACGGTACTGAGGAGTTTACACCTGCCCAAGAACAACAGCTTGTATGTATTGACCCCAGACATCGCTCCCTCTGCCAGCAGCAGCCAGAGCAGGTATGTCTAAGTATCTGGATATTTATCATAGTTGGGTCCTAACCACAAGTGAAACAGTGATAATTGTTTAAGGATTTGTAGATAGGGCGTTAACTACCTAAAGCTTTTAACCATCATCTCTCAAAACAAACATGACCAAGGAGAGATCAGTTCTCTATACCAACAGTCTGCTTATTAATGGAAAATGAAATAAATCAATTTTTTCTGAAGTTCAGGTTAAACAGCAAAGTATTTTAAAATTGAATTACAAATCTATATATAGCGCAGTATGCTACCTGAACAAAATGGAGTATTCTGCATCCATACAATTCAAATAGACAGATTACACAATGCTTGCTAAAGATTATTATTCAACCCAATTTCCAAAACAGTTTGGATGCTGTGTAAAACATAAACAAAACCAATGTGGTGATGTGCAAATCATGGAAACCCTGTATTTAATTGAAAATAGTACAAGGACAACAGATAAAATGTTGAAACTGGGAAATTTTATTGTTGTTTGAAAAATATATGCTTACTTTGAATTTGATGCCAGCGACACGTTTCAAAAAAGCTGGGACAGGAGCATACTTACCACTTTGTTTCATCACCTCTACTTTTAACAACTCTGTAAAGGTTTGGGAACTGAGACCAATTGCTGTAGTTTTGAAAGTGAAACGTTGTTCCATTCTTGTCTGATCTATGATTTCAGCTGCTCAACGGTTCAGGGTCTCCTTTGTCGTACTATGCGCTTCATAATGCAGCAAATGTTTTCAATGGGAGACAGATCTGGACTGCAGGCAGGCCAGTTTAGCACCTGGACTCTCTTTTACTGTGGTGCCATGCAGTTTTAATATGTGCACAAAGCAGTTTGGCATTGTCTTGCTGAAAGAAGCAAGGCTTTTCCTGAAAAAGATGTCATGTTGATGGCAGCATGTTGCTCTAAAACCTGTATATGTCATTCAGCATTAATGGTGCCCAGATGTACAAAATGAGGTTCCTTTCCTCTTTCGCCTGGAGAGCATGATTTCCAAATGAATTCATCAAACCACAGGACAGTTTTCCACTTTGTCTCAGTCCATCATAAAAGAGCTTGGGCCTAGAGACGGCGCCGATGTTTCTGGATATTATTGATATCTGGTTTTAACTTGCATTTGTGGATGCAGTAATGAACTGTGGTCAGACGATGGTTTTCTGAAGTGTTCCTGAGCCCATGCAGTGATTTCCGCTACAGCCACGTGTCTGCTTTTAATGCAGTGTCATCTGATCACGGGCATCCAATGTTCTTGTCCTTACATGCAGAGATTTCTCCAGATTCTCTGAATCTTTTAATGATATTATGTACTGTAAATGATGTGATCCCCAAATTCCTTGCAATTTTACTTTGAGGAATGTTGTTCTTAAATTGTTGCACTCTTTGCCCACGCAGTCTTTCACAGAGCAGTGCACCCCTCCCCGTCTTTACTTCTGAGAGACTCAGCCTCTCTGGGATGCTCTTTTTATACCGATTCATGTTACTGACCTGTTGCCAATTAACCAAATTAGTTTAAAAAAAAAATTTACACAACTTTTCCAGTCTTTTGTTGTCCTGTCCCAACTTTTTTGAAACTTGTTGGCACTAAATTCAAAATGAGCATATGTTTTTCCAAAAATAAATAAATAAGCTTTATCAGTTTCAGCATTTGATATGTTGTCTTTGTATTATTTTTAATGAAATATAGGGTTTTCATGATTTTGAAAATCCCAGATTTTCAAAATCCTGACAGTTGGGATGCTGTGTATGTTTTACACAGCGTCCCAACTGTTTTGGAAACATAGTTGCATTGTTTTATGATTTTATTAGCTGAAGATAACTTCATTTGATTCAGATATTCTTTTGCTTGAGGTTAGGGGTCATCAGTTGGCCAACCCAACAAGGTATTTCACTGGATGCTAGTCAAAACTGGTAACATTTAAGCATTGCTGTGAAAGCAGTTCGACTAGATGTCTTAGAGGCTGTCCACACGGCAACGGATTCAGGTGAATCTGATAAAATTGTTTATCATTTCGGCCTGGCGTCCACACGGCACCGGCGTTTTGGGGCATCCAAAACGAGAACGGGTTCCAGAGTGGAAAAATCTGGCAACGGCGCCGTTGCGAAGTTGTCTGGATGAGTAGAACGGATTTGTTTACGATGACATCACAACCACATGAGTAGAACAAGCAGCACTCTCGGTTTTGTATGAACCACTGCATTGCATTCACTTTTGTATACAGCTTTTCTTTTAAATAAACAAGTAACTGAACCATTTCTTGAATTTCTTTTTTTTATTGGATAAGGCTGCTTTTCAAAATGTTCACACAGAATATAAAAAGTTATATAAATTATATAAAAATGCTTTTTAAAATGTTCACACACAATAAGAAAATTAAGTTATATAAAACTATGCACACTAATAAAACTAATTTGTACACACAGAAGGCACGATTTCCTCGCGTAGTCGCAGCCATCTTCTTGTTGTTGTTGTGTGTTTGTTCCTGCTTCACGCCGGGTAGAAGAAGGGGTTTATGCGCATGCGTCCTACTTCTTCTATTGTTCTGGTGTCTCTGATGGGACCGTCTTACAGCACACGTAGAGGTGTGGCATGTGTATTGCATCGTTTTCAGCAAGCGTTGCGTTGCCATATGGACCTGATATTTTACTGATCCGTTGCCCATGTGGACGCAATATTTTTTAAAATAAAATCTCGTTGCCATTGTCGTGTGGATGTAGCCTTATTTTTGGCCATGAACTAGTCATTGATGGTTAAGCATTAAAGGATAACGGTTGACTGAAATGAGTCATGTTAGCTGCTTACCCTGTCCTCTGAAAGCAGGGAATTTTATGTAGTTGAAACTCCACAAATTTTATTTGATTACCCCTGCTGTAGTTCATTAGAAAGTGTTCAGTTACTGGTGTTCTTTTATGGTGAAGGAATATTGATTGGCACTTGTGTAACACTAGATGGCACTGTAAGCTCAGTTTTAAGGACCTGAACACTTTTTCTGTATAAGCAGTAACATATATCTTTTTTTATGTTTGAAATTGTAATCCTGGTTTTTGTATTTAATGAGGTGTAACACACACATGAGCTGAAGTCATGTTGGTTTTGTCAGAGAAGAGAAAATTGGCTGTACTGGAAAAGTACTGGCAATTTGGAAGTACTGCAGTAATTATCAGTCACATAGTGTGTGCTGTACTGACACATCCTGCCAAATAGCTGTCTATGTCCATGCAAGAGACAGACAGTGTTGCATCAGTGAATACTTCTGTGATTCCTTTTGCAATATTGGACAGAGAACAGAACCAGGAGTTATTCTGAGTCACGTTTGTTTTTAACTAAACTGTCTGGGACAAAAGCCAAAGAAAAATTGCCCTGTCACAACTGTCAGCCATGTAAATATTGCTTGGAATTTGTGATCATGAGACCACAAATGTCTGAGACCACTGCATCTGTTTTGCATTCTTTTTTCAATATAGAACAAATGCTTTCATTGCAAATTGTTATCATTCAAATAATTTTTACACCATTTTGATTGGCTGAGCAAACTGCAAATAACTGCCTGCAAATAATGGTCGACTCATGCAGTTGCTTCACACTTTTGTCAGCATGACTGACTCAATTTCTTTATCGTTTGACTCCTTGCGTGAACTTTTTTATAATTAGTATTTTAAAAATAATTTGAATAAAACAGTTATTGAACTCGGTTTTCACAAAATATCATGACTTGTTAGTGTCTTGCAAGCAATTATTTGCCTCTGCCTTTGGCATCGGCAAATAATTAATTGCTTGCTCGCCACTAACGAATCACGATATTTTGTTCAACCTCATCCAATAATTGCTTATTATCAGCAAAAAGTGGAGTGAAAAGAAGAATCATATTTACGTGAATTTCAGAGTTTCTTAGTGTTTTATGTTCCCTTTTTGTGTTAATGACAGTGTGCACTCGAGCTGGCATGGCCTCCATGAGTTTGTCTGAAAACCTGATGATCCATGCTAGAGCAAATCCATCAGCATGTGGCCTAAACGCTAGATTCAATAGAAGGGATGAGACTCATGGAAAATCCGACCTTTTGTACAAAGCAGTTAACATGGTCTATCACAAATTTGCTTAGATTTAAATAGTGACTGAGAAATTGTGCAGCATCTTGAATACTGAATAGTCGAGATGTTGCACTTTTTATTTAGAATTGTTCCACTGTTATGTCTCTCTAATATAAATATGCAGGTGATTTTATAGGAAATTGCGTGCGTCAATTGATTTGCATGCTGCTTTTGAAAGTTTGAAATGTTTTTAGGATTTTATTATTTTTTTTTTTTTGAAATAATCACCTGTGTATTTCTACTAAAACAATTATCCACCTCAGGCTCAGTGAATATTGGTGAGTAATAACCTCGATTTCGTCTCTGTTATAATTCACAGAGATTCACTTCGCCTTCGGTGAATAATTGTTAAATTATTAATACAACTGAAGTAAGAGTTGGGCTTTAATATTGGCATGGTGAGTTGTATATTAGATTCTAAACAAGCATACATGATATCCTGCTGGTTCATATCAGATTTCTCCATTACGGTGATGCACACATACCAAAGTTACTTGTGTGTTAATAGCATCTCTTCGTGGAGAATATTGTGCTTGCTAAATGTGATTTAAAAAAACAATTTTTTATATTGGGCTTTCATGGGGCATTCTATAATCTTTTAGGTTATAGAAATTGTATATAGAGGAAATAACATGGTTGTGTAAAGATATACGAAGTTTACCTTCGAGTGGTGAATGGATATATCATGAGTGAGCGAAGCAAAAGAAGAGTGAAATATTTTTCAACACGAGAAAATAAACTTCATATCTTCAAGCTAACGTATGATTTTCTTTTTATTATATAGACACATTCGCAAAAAGTACCCAAATTTCATCATCGATTTCCTCATGAGTGAAGATATTGGAAAATCTGTCATGGTTGTAGTTCTCCATGTCCTGGATGTAGTTCATATGAAAAATACGAGTGGTTTATTTCCCAGTAAAACACTCGTGTTAATGTAACACACATATGTAAGGGATTTGGCTATTTCACCCTCTACGGTGCGTAATATCATTAAACAATTCAAGAAATCTGGAGGAATTTCAGTGCATAAAGGGCAAGGGCATAAGCCCAAGCTGAACACCGGTGGTCTCCAATCCTTCAGATGGCACTGCATCAAGAACCATTGTTCATCTCTAGCTGATATAACCACATGGGCTCGGGATTACTTTGTCAAGAACTACAATATGGAGTTACATCCACAAATGCCAGTTAAAGCTTTACTGTGCAAAAAGGAAGCATTCTGTTGGCTGTGTCCAGAAGCACCATCAATTTCTTTGGGCTCCGAGGCATCAGAGATGGACCATCATACAGTGGAAACGTGTATTGTGGTCAGATGAATCTAGGTCTTTTTTTTTGGTAAGAAACGGACGCTATGTGCTCCGGACCAAAGACGTAAAGAACCATCCAGACTGCTACCAGCAACAGTGTGTCAGTGCCCTTGGCAAAGGTAGCTTACACTTCTGTGACGGCAGCATTAATGCAGAAAAGCACATTGAGATTTTGGAACAACATGCACTGCCTTCAAGACAACATCTTTTCCAGGCATATTTTAACAAGACAATGCAAAACCACATTCTACACACATTACAAAGGCGTAGCTGTGGAAGAAGAGGGTGCCTGTCCCCTCTGTCCTCAAGACAGAACGTGTGGAGAATTTTGAAACAAAAAAAATATAACCGCGACCCCGTACTGTTGCACATCTTAAGACCAGTTTGCAGGAAGAAGGAGACAAAATAACACCTGAAACGCTTCATCACTTGGTGTCATCAGTCTCTACACACCTTGTGTGTTGTGAGAAGGAATGGCAACAGGATAATGTGGTCAGTGCTTGACTGTCCCAACTTTTTCCAAATGTATTGCAATAATCAAAATTGAAGTGTTTATTTTGGAAAAACAATAAAATTCATGAGGAAAAAATATCAAATAATGTGCAATACAGGTCAATGATTTATTTACAAATCACTGTTTTCAGTTTTAATTCCAATTTCAACATACCACCCCCAATTTGGTGTTTCCTGTACTTACACATTTTATATTTATATCAAATACACAACCCTTTATAAATATTTATCCAAATGTAATATTTGATGATGCAACATATTCAGTTCATAATAATTTATTCTGTTTAAAACTCAGCCATCTGTCTGTCATTCATATTGATCAGCAGCTCTGCAGTTGTTCTTTCTACGGTATACGAAGGTCAATCTTGGTTTCTGATAAATCCCAGGTGCTCATGTGACCTAATGAATCTCTTCCAAAGATTGCTTTGTATTTATAGATTTCAAAGTCTTAATATTATTTATCACAGTTATTACTTTTTTGGAAAAGTGTTCGCACTCATTAAACACAATATTTGCCAGCTAAAAATAGCGAGTAGTGTTGTTCAACCCTCCAGCCGCTTAAAGGATCATGAGCAATAGTGTGAGAAGGACATCAGATTTGTGTGTGTGTTTTTTGTGCAAGCGTTCGTTTGTTTAATTATCTGTGTTGATTAGAGCTGCTGTTAGTCCCAGCGGGAGACCCCAGCGATGTAGCGACATGTGACTGTGTGTAAACTGGTGTCTCTGTCGACTTGTGTGGACACTGTACTCCGATGTGTGAACAGACACGAGAGAAAAAGTTAATAATGCGCTCTAACATAATGTTTTGATAATCATGCTCTGTTCAAAACATGTCAACAAGTCACATTCACACGTTCTCCCGCTTTTGTCAGGTGTTAAACATTTGATTAGGTCCTGATGCTGTTGTAACTTGAACTGTTCATGATCGGAATTTGAGTGTTGCTGTACTATAATTGTAGGCTTTATTAATGGTTTGTTGTTAGTCAGTTGGTAAATTTCGACATTTTAGATTTACACGTGGAAATGTATTTGAATAGTCAGCGATTTCAATTTACTGTAAATAAGTAAAGCCTGACCTCATCATACATTGACATTAATTTTAGAAACTTGGAATTATATTGAAAAAAAGTGGTTGTTGCATGGAATATTAGTTGTGTGTTATCCATAAAATATTTACCTAGTATAAAGTGCAAAGCCTGCAGTAAGTTGGAGGTCTGTACCTATTTTCCCTGTTTTCAATAACTAGCTTTAAGTCAGTAAAAATACCTCCTTTCAGATAAATGCGATATTTCATAGAAATAGATTTTAGCACATATAGGTTTCAGTTTTACTTATGAGTAAACTTGAAACTCGAAACCTATTTATGGTAAAATAAAGACAGGTTTCAGGTTTTATTTGTTTTAGCATACAGTGGGGCTTGAAAGTTTGTGAACCCTTTAGAATTTTCTACATTTCTACATAAATATGACCGAAAACATCATCAGATTTTCACACAAGTCTTAAAAGTAGATAAAGAGAACCCAGTTAAACAAATGAGACAAAAATATTATACTTGGTAATTTATTTATTGAGGAAAACGATCCAATATTACACATCTGTGAGTGGCAAAAGTATGTGAACCTCTAGGATTAGCAGTTAATTTGAAGGTAAAATTAGTGTCAGGTGTTTTCAATCAATGGGATGACAATCAGCTGTGAGTGGGCACCCTGTTTTATTTAAAGAACAGGGATCTATCAAAGTCTGATCTTCACAACACACGTTTGTGGAAGTATATCATGGCACGAACAAAGGAGATTTCTGAGGACCTCAGAAAAACCGTTGTTGATGCTCATCAGGCTGGAAAAGGGTTACAAAACCATCTCTAAAGAGTTTGGACTCATTGTTACCCTCCCCAGGAGTGGTCGACCAACAAAGATCACTCCAAGAGCAAGGCGTGTAACAGTCGGCGAGGTCACAAAGGACCCCAGGGTAACTTCTAAGCAACTGAAGGCCTCTCTCACGTTGGCTAATGTTCATGAGTCCACCATCAGGAGAACACTGAACAACAATGGTGTGCATGGCAGGGTTGCAAGGAGAAAGCCACTGCTCTCCAAAAAGAACATTGCTTCTCGTCTGCAGTTTGCTAAAGATCATATGGACAAGCCAGAAGGCTATTGAAAAAATGTTTTGTGGACGGATGAGACCAAAATATAACTTTTTAGTTTAAATGAGAAGCGCTTATGTTTGGAGAAAGGAACCCCCTGCATTCCAGCATAAGAACCTTATCCCATCTGTGAAACATGGTGGTGGTAGTATCGTGGTTTGGGCCTGTTTTGCTGCATTTGGGCCAGGATGGCTTGCCATCATTGATGGAACAATGAATTCTGAATTATACCAGCCAATTCTAAAGGAAAATGTCAGGACATCTGTCCATGAACTGAATCTCAAGAGAAGGTGGGTCATGCAGCAAGACAACGACCCTAAGCACGCAAGTCGTTCTACCAAAGAATGATTAAAGAAGAATAAAGTTAATGTTTTGGAATGGCCAAGTCAAAGTCCTGACCTTAATCCAATTGAAATGTTGTGGAAGGACCAGAAGCGAGCAGTTCATGTGAAGAAACCCACCAACATCCCAGAGTTGAAGCTGTTCTGTACGGAGGAATGGGCTAAAATTCCTCCAAGCAGGACTGATCAACGGTTACCGGAAATGTTTAGTTGCAGTTATTGCTGCACAATGGGGTCACACCAGATACTGAAAGCAAAGGTTCACATACTTTTGCCACTCACAGATATGTAATATTGGATCATTTTCTTCAATAAATAAATGACCAAGTATAATATTTTTGTCTCATTTGTTTAATTGGGTTCTCTTTATCTACTTTTCGGACTTGTGTGAAAATCTGATGAAGTTTTAGGTCATATTTATGCAGAAATATAGAAAATTCTAAAGGGTTCACAAACTTTCAAGCCCCACTGTAGATGAGTTGATTATGCACACAAACCTGTGGCTGTATGACCCATGTTATGATTAGTGGCTGAATAATGGTGTGTATGATTGATCGGTCAAAAGGTTTTGTCTGAAAGCTGTTGGACTGCTACTTACATAACGAATAAGTTATGCTTTGAAAATCTAATGGTGCATAAACAAAAATCCTCAGAGTATTGGTTTATAGTCTGAACAAAATGATTTAAAAAAACCTAACTTTTTTTTTTTTGTTAAACTGTGAAGCTATGAGTACATTTGTAGTTATCCCCTGCCCAAACAAAGTTTGGCAGGGGATATAGAAACTGATTCCATCCGTCCGGTCACGTTTTTGTTTACGGGCCATATCTTTAAAACTACTGAAGATATCTTCATGAAACTTTGTATTCATATCAAGCAACATGGGAACTGGTGCCTTTTGCTATTTTGGACTTTCAAAAAAGAAAGTATTTTCCAAAATTTGTACAAAAAAATGCATTTTGACTTAGTTTCTAAGAGCAGTGTTCGTTTCCGGAGCATATATCCAAAACTATTCATGATCTGGATTTGAAACTTGGTATACGTGTTAACAAGGTGATGTAGATGTGCTTTATCATACTAAGAAATTTGAGAAATTTTAATTTTTCATGTTTCCATGGAAACAATTTCAGACTTGGTCTCTCAGGTTAGTCTTAGGGGTAGGTTTTGTTTCTGGAGCAGAACTTGAAAACTATGAGTGGTATGGTCTTGAAAGTTGGTATATGTGTTGATTAAGTAATGTGTATGTGCCTTTTGATGATAAGAAATGTCTCATCTCATCTCATTATCTCTAGCCGCTTTATCCTTCTACAGGGTTGCAGGCAAGCTGGAGCCTATCCCAGCTGACTACGGGCGAAAGGCGGGGTACACCCTGGACAAGTCGCCAGGTCATCACAGGGCTGACACATAGACACAGTCAACCATTCACACTCACATTCACACCTACGGTCAATTTAGAGTCACCAGTTAACCTAACCTGCATGTCTTTGGACTGTGGGGGAAACCGGAGCACCCGGAGGAAACCCACGCGGACACGGGGAGAACATGCAAACTCCGCATAGAAAGGCCCTCGCCGGCCCCGGGGCTCGAACCCAGGACCTTCTTGCTGTGAGGCGACAGCGCTAACCACTACACCACCGTGCCGCCGATAAGAAATGTGAGAAATTTAAATTTTTAGCCCACCTGGACCCAAGGTCCAGTGGATTTGTGCCATTGGCTGCTGAGGTCAGTGTAAAGAGGTAGGGTTGGTTTCCTGCAGCAGAACTTGAAAAAGGTGACAATATCTTGAAACTTGGTATATAGTTGGCATATAGGGCGGGGGATATAGATGACTCTGTCTTGTTGCGTTTTGTTCCTGTTAAGCCACAGATCGCTGTAACAAGGAACACGTTAGTCACCCTCTATACCAAATAACACTGTAACACAATTTTTATTCCTGGGTAGTAAGCGAATAGTATGCCTCAAAAGTACAGAAAATGGATATTAATCCCCTCAAACTTTACTTTTGTGACTAGAACATTTGGTATTTTGAAATTTATCTATTTTTATTTAGAAACCAGGCAAACTGTCATTCATGAACTCAAAAAACACAACATACAAATCAAAATTAACTTGTATTTATACTAAAATTATACAAAATGACTACAAAAGATTCTGAAGTGAGGCTTTTTTTTTTTTTGAGATTTACGCTTATAAGTCGCCCATCATATTATCATTATCTTTTCTTAACAATAGATTTTGAAATGTACCTTTTTTTTAAAAAATGTGAACGAAAAGTTGCAAATTCGCTTGAAATGGGTAAATTTCAAAATGACAATGTCCAAAAACAAAGTTTGAGAGGAGTAATAGCCATTTTCCATACTTTTGCAGTATAAGCAAAAGAAATATCACCTTTCTACCCAGGAGCAAAAAAAATATTATTATTATTATTATAATATAGTGTAATTCCTAAACGATTATTCTGTTGTGAAGCAAGTACCATGAAAACATTTTAATGCTAACATCACACACAGCCGGTTGAGCCGTGAGAACTGGGGCTACCATGGCCATCCCAGGCAGATTTTGGAGATGATCTGTCGCATAAATTTGGGCGGAGTAAATATGTAAAAGAAGCCACGGTAGTCATGACGGTAACAACGGAAGACGCCGGTAAAACCAATGGCAGCAGTGACATATGGCCTCACGGCAATGACGGCAGCGTGTACGGTTTTCATGCATGCAATACAGAATAGCTACGGCAAGACAAAATAAGGCGACTTCACTTTCTACAGAATGTTGTTCCATGAACATTTTGAGCTCGATGGTTGCTATGGAATGCTACTGTAGCCCATGTAAGCCCCACGTATGCCTCAAGGATGCTCACTGATGCCTTCATGGTTGCGAAGGATGAATTCATCCGGCGCTTGACCCACGGCAATTTTCAACACGGCTAAACTTTTCAGGGATGGAAGCCACGCCCTCCTGGTTGTCAAGGTAGCTCCCTGGCTCTCAAGTATTCCAATGGAAAGGCCCAGAACGCATGCTGGTTGACCCCCGGAAGGCTTAAAATTGTCTATCAGCGTCTATTGTGAAGTGATTCCGGCTATGTGAGACAGAGACTAGGATTAAACAGTGCAGTCATTTTCCATAGCTATGGCCGATTAAAATAAAGTGTGTTCAGTGTTAGAACTGTTATTAGTTTATGGTTTTAATGTTTCTTGTTCCAACATTTTGGACATCATGTTGGATATGTTGAAAATCTGACTAGTCGTTTTCCTTAAAGGAACAGTCCACCGTACTTCCATAATGAAATATGCTCTTATCTGAATTGAGACGAGCTGCTCCGTACCTGTCCGAGCTTTGCGCGACCTCCCAGTCAGTCAGACGCAGTCAGATGCGCTGTCACTCCTGTTAGCAATGTAGCTAGGCTCAGTATGGCCAACGGTATTTTTTGGGGCTGTAGTTAGATGCGACCAAACTCTCCTGCGTTTTTCCTGTTTACATAGGTTTATATGACCGGTGATATGAAACAAGTTCAGTTACACACATTGAAACGTAGCGATTTTCTATGCTATGGAAAGTCCGCACTATAATGACAGGCGTACTAACACCTTCTGCGCGCTTCGACAGCGCATTGATATCTGAGCTCCGTATCAATGCGCTGCCGAAGCGCGCAGAAGGTGTTAGTACGCCTGTCATTATAGTGCAGACTTTCCATAGCATAGAAAATCGCTACGTTTCAATTTGTGTAACTGAACTTTGTTTCATATCACTGGTCATATAAACCTATGTAAACAGGAAAAATGCGGAAGAGTTTGGTCGCATCTAACTACAGCCCCAAAAAATACCGTTGGCCATACTGAACCTAGCTACATTGCTAACAGGAGTGACAGCGCGTCTGACTGCGTCTGACTGACTGGGAGGTCGCGCAAAGCTCGGACAGGTACGGAGCAGCTCGTCTCAATTCAGATAAGAGCATATTTCATTATGGAAGTATGGTGGACTGTTCCTTTAAAACTCCCCCCAGTTAGCCAGAGCACTGTTTATTAGGGTTATGACTGTGAAAGTGTTTTCAAAATTTCTACTTTCCTGATGTTGCATTTGGTGAACCTTTACTCATATATTACTTTTTTGAAGTTATTTTTGTTGGGTCATGCAAAAACCTCCCGCACCCAACATCACCTCACTTTTGATAAATACGTGTATATTAAATAAATAAATCATGATTATAAAATAAATTCATTGAAAGATGTGTAATGAATTTATTTTATAATCATGATTTATTTAATATACATGTATTTATCAAAAGCGAGGTGATGTTGGGTGCGGGAGGTTTTTGCATGACCCAATAAAAATAACTTCAAAAAAGTAATATATGAATAAAAGTTCACCAAATGCAACATCAGGAAAGTAGAAATTTTGAAAACACTTTCACAGTCATAACCCTACTGTTTATCCTTTAGAGTGTTTTATTCTTGGCCAGCTGTTTAGGAACATAATCCTCATATCCTTCAGTAATCTCACTTTAAATGGCACACTTTCCAGTGACCGCAACCTTGTAGATCTCCAGCCTCAGCACTTCATTATCTCCTCGTCGCTATTTTTGTGGAGTCAGGGTGGGATCTCGGATATATGGGGAGAACGAGTGTGCGCATAGGAGTTGGATGTGTAAGGTGGCCCTGTTGCTACCAGTAAACGTGTTGCCTTGCAGTACAATGAGGAGAGGACCTCAAGCCAAGTGAGCAGGCAAGCTGTTAGCTTCCATTATAAATAACTGTCACACCTAGCTAGAGAGACCACATGATATTCCTCTGGAGCTGTGAAAGATCTTTGCCTTTGCAGCTGTGGGCACTAACCGGTTATGACCGGCGCGTCTGTGATGAGTCATTGGTGTTATGATGTGCTGGGCTGTAATGCTCCTGCACCTGCAAGATTAATCATAAATTTATTGCTGTTGTGATATCAGCTTAATATTGCCATTGCAGCATCCAAGTGTGTGTATGTGTGAAACTGCCAAACACACTTTTTAGCTGTAAGTATGAGAAGTGATCAGTGCTGTAGATGCAGATGCAATAAACATGACAAGGAGCAACAATGTAGAGGAGATGAGGAGAACTTGATACAGAACAATGTATAGTGTATTTTGGCAGTCATTTATTTTATACAAGATAACCATCTTGGTCACAAGTTTTGTGTAAGTGTGTTGAAAAGTGCTGGCTCTGTTACATTTGCATAAGAAATGTTTTGAATAAATAATCCTTTGCAAGAATAGATTAAATAGGGAGTATGTTTTACTCAAAAATGTGTTTCTCACAAGATACAATTTGCTCTTTTCTATGGTTTAAACCAAAGTAGCCTTCTATAGTTGTATAGTGGTCAGAGGTGGACAAAGTACCCAGTTTCATTATTTAAGTCAAAGTACAGATCCCACTGGTCAAATGTTACTCCGATACAAGTGAAAGTTGTCTCATCTTAAATTTTTACTTAAGTAATGAAGTACTTGCTTTTAAAAATACTTAAGTACTAAAAGTACATTTTCTGTCAACCCATCATTGTATTGTTGCTACAACGCTTACAAAACCTAATGTCCTTACCAAAGACAGGAATGTGAATTCACAAAATGAGCATATGCTGTGCCATCATGGTGGTTTAACGTTAAGCTAGCTAGTCAGTGAAACTCCACCTGACATGCTAGCAAACTCTTTTCAAACTCAAAATCATATTGGGTAGCTAACGCTACTAGAAAAGAAAGATTTCTACATTGTGTATTTGGCAAGATTATGTTAAAACATATATTTCTGAAAGGACTTCAGATAAGTTAACGTTATTCATGTCAGCGTACCTCCATTTTTACATGCTAACTAACAGTGTCCAAGTTAACTAGCTCTGTGTTTTAATGTTAGCCGTGGACCAGTCTATGGCAACTTGGCGGGCAAATGCATAGAAAGTCCTTTGACTAACCGGACTGCATAGCTATTGTAGTGTTACCGCTAGCTCTAAAAGCACAGACAACTTTGTTGCAAGCTTTCTCTTGGAATAAAACGTTTACATCCCTCAATATGCTTCCGCAGGTTGGATGGCGAGTTTTTGTAGGCCGTGATGATGTGGTTCATTTTCAGCAAACATTTAAAACGAAACGAATCTTTAATCCTTTCAGAAATCTGAAACATGGGTTCTAGGTAAAACCATGAGTGCGTGCATTCCCCGGAAGAACCGCCTCCTTCCATTCTGCCATCGACTGAACGTGTTCAAATAATGCTGCTGAGAAATCACTGAACTTGATTTTATACAGTCTATGGACATGATGTGACCCTAGTGATTACTGATAGACTGTCTGAGTGTCACCTGCGAAAAAACCAATCACGTTTTAGAAAAGAAAAGAAAAAAATATCCACTTTCAAAGCTGCTTCATAGTAACGAGGACCTTGACGGAAATATAGTGGGATAAAAAGTACGATATTTGTCTTTCAAATGTAGTGAAGTTAGTCATAAGTTTCCAAAAAAAAATACTCAAAGTACAGATACTCAAAGTGTACTTAAGCAGGCCCGGCGCCAGGAACAGTTTACTAAGGGGGCAATTAGAAATCGCAAGGGGGCAAATATTTTTCATATAGTGTGTAATAATGATGGCGGTCTGACAACATGTTTCAAACAATTAACTGTGCCAACCACAAAACCACGGCCCCGAAGGTTGCTTTAGTCCGGGAAAATCATGTGACATATTACCAGGGCAGTTGCGCTTTATCAACACCCGTGCCCACCTGTTAACCCTCCCCTCTGATTTTCTCACAGACACGCGTTACAACCGGAAAGATGCCAAACATAAAACAACACACACAAACCTACAGGCAAGTCCTTTAAATTTAAAATACATACAAATAGCCCTGCGGCATGAAAACAAAACGTCAATGCAAGTCTAAGGTACTTGGCTCGGCGGCCAAAATCATAATTTAAAAAAATTAACAGACCCCGCGGCTGCACCAGTAATAGCCTTCCTGACTCGCACCGAGTCAACGCTAACCACTTAATCCGCGATCCCAGTTTAGGCGTGTAGGGGACTAAACACTCTGAAGTGATGAATTTTCACCCCCGCTGCATGGGGGGTGATGTCAACGACACACATTCTTACGCTATTTGCGCACAAAGCGGACCATATATGAACACATACACTAACATAAACCGAGATAAACTTAGCCTACAAAGAAAGAAAATGGATTCACAATATTGTGATTGAATTCGTTTAATTCGGTGGGGGAAAGACTACTCCCGTAAACTTGACTGCATATTACAGGATATTGCAGAGACAGTGCACTTGTAAGTGTCATAACAACCAATCAGATTTGTTCTACTGTGCCAGTTTTAGTAGTGATTTATGTGAAATGTATTTTTGTGCAATGCGCAACCACTTAATATTTCGTATTTGAAAATGCAAATTATTAATACGTCTATAATACATTATATTTTCATAAGAAAACAAGTGATCTGAGTCTCCGTTGAGGGGGCGGGGCTGTAGCCACGAGGGGGCGACGCCCCCTTTGGCCCCCCCCACGGCGCCGGGTCCGTACTTAAGTATAGTACTCAAGTAAATGTACTTCATTACTGTTCACCTCTGATAGTGGACTATAAAGAGTGCACACAATTCTGTTATACTGCATAACAAAGTTGAGCCAAAGATGGCGCGAGTCTGAGTTCTGGTGTTTGCAAAGTAATGTTTATACTAGTGTGTGTGTGTGTGTGTGTGTGTGTGTGTTTTTAATTTTTTTTAAATTCATTAAAATATTTTTGATAATTTTCTTGCATGTCACAATATATTATTATTATTATTATTATTATTATTAATTTATTTTTTAAAATGTTTTAACTGTAAATGCCACAAAAAATAAATCTAGGTTGTGGTTTGAGCTCTCTTTCAAAAATTTAACAATTTCATCCCAAAAAGTTTTTTTTTTTAAAACCTTTACCATGATTTAGCTAATTATATTTGAGAAAGGATGATGACCAAAGATGAAGCTGATAGCTTTACAAGGTAATCATTTAGTGAAATCTGTTTTATCAGCACAATCTGAATGTAAATAGAATATTTTATTACCTCGCCCGGGACGGAGTCCACCAAGGGGTGAGGTATTGCTTGTTTTCGGTTGGGTTTGTTTGTTTGTAAACGATGTTACGGGAAAACTTCATGAAACTTTCAGGATAGATGGGCATTGGTCTCAAATAGAACCTCCAAAATTTTGAGGGTCATCTGGCCAAAGTCAAGGTCACGGTGACCAAAAAGGTAAAAAAAAACAACAACAACAACAACAACTCTGAGCTCAGACTGCAGGAGTGCTCCCTCGGAAAGACTCCTCCCACAAACACGCTGATTGGATCGCTACCTGCCTCAATTGCATACACTGCTGTCACTGGATAGTTTCTTGGTTCGTTTACATATGCAAAGGAAGGGGTTTTGGCCACACCTACTTTTAAACCCCATTGATGATAACTTCCTTGCTCTGTTAATTTATTATTAGAAATATAAATTATAAATAAATGGACTAGACTAAAGAAATTGCTTTCAGACATGTTTATGCTTATTACAGAGGGAAAGTGCGTTCCACTGAGCTCTAGCGCCGGGCCATTTCCAGGGAAATAAGAGTTTGGGTCATGGTGACGGTGTGTGCATGTCAGCCTTGGTTCAGTGGTTTCAGTTTCGAAAACTGTAAGAGATGAGAGTAGAATAATATAAAGTACAGAGACTTGGTGGGCGGCACGGTGGTGTAGTGGTTAGCGCTGTCGCCTCACAGCAAGAAGGTCCTGGGTTCGAGCCCCGGGGCCGGCGAGGGCCTTTCTGTGCGGAGTTTGCATGTTCTCCCCGTGTCTGCGTGGGTTTCCTCCCGGTGCTCCGGTTTCCCCCACAGTCCAAAGACATGCAGGTTAGGTTAACTGGTGACTCTAAATTGACCGTAGGTGTGAATGTGAGTGTGAATGGTTGTCTGTGTCTATGTGTCAGCCCTGTGATGACCTGGCGACTTGTCCAGGGTGTACCCCGCCTTTCGCCCGTAGTCAGCTGGGATAGGCTCCAGCTTGCCTGCGACCCTGTAGAAGGATAAAGCGGCTAGAGATAATGAGATGAGACTTGGTATATTTTACTTCTGTGATTCTTAAATTTTTCATTTTTGGATTACGCTTAATTTTTGTGGCTACCGCCTCATAAAGTAAATATATATGCTATATTTACTGTATGGACATGGGATCAGAAAACAATCTTATTAATGAGCAGTAGCCACATGTACCCATAGGGTACCTATTTTTTTGTAATATCTTCCTTCCTATTCATTATAAGTGCTACCGGGCAAGGTTTGTTTTGCCTGGCAATACTTGATTATATTTTATTTTTATTTATTTAAGTAATGCCCTAGCATCCATTTGAACCACTACACTGGTGTCTAGTAGCACAAAACACTCAAAGAATACTGAGAAAAGTCAATATTGCTACATTGAGAGGAGCATTGTGTGTCAGGAACATTTGTGTGAACACGAGTCTTTATTTCCTCTTCCTGGGTGTCTGGCCATGGGCAGCAGATGGCGCAGCTGGAGCTTAAACCCAAAACCCGAATGTAGACTGCCTTTCTTCACGGCCTGTCAGTGTTTTGGATAATACTTTGTAGACAAGCGTCCGTTGAAAAGTCACGTCCTTAAAAAGTGTTGATCAACTCGAATATATTTGCTAATATGAAATTCTGGCATACACAGCATTAAGCGTTTTGCCTCATTTGCATCCACGGTTGCATTGAGAGTCACGGTATGCGAATTAGCCGTTACTCTTTCAGCTTGTTTAGAGTTCATCATCACGAGCAGCGTCTCGCTGTTATAATTGGGTGCAGGCTGTGAAAATGGGACATTACTTAACAAATAAAAGCCACTGTAGGCAATTACTGCAAAGCACATCTCAGTTCGCCGTCACCAAACAGATTAATCAAACATATCCGCGCATCTGAGCCTGCTCATTTCTCTCCTCTGTTTGAATGCAAATAAAGCGCCGGCTGCGAGACTTTCAGGAGAGACTCTGTCCAAGGTAGTTACAGAAATCCAGTGAAGAGCCAAGCATAATGAACACACCCGCCCATGCTAACATGCACCTCCCTTTCTCATATCAAAAAATGGAGCATTATGCAAAGCGTTAATCTCCAGCATAAATAATCGAGCCTGCTGAATAATTTAAAGCAAATCATCTATTTCTGTTGCTTCCAGATGATGTGTGTGTCTAAGGTTATTTTAATTTGAACTCCAGATTTTTCAAATATAAATGGGTCATTGAACATTTGGTATTTATCTGAATTTTTTAAACTCTGATCTCTGCTGAGATACGGAGGCCTGAGCAATCTGGTGGGCTGGCACAAAATAAACTGTTTAACAACAGCGAGTATGTGGACTTGTCTTATTACAACAAGGGAAGCAATATAACACATTTTAGTAGGAAGTTTGATATGAAATAAGATGCAATATATGATTTGTATCTTTACATAACTGTTACCTGAGTGTGGTGGTGTTGTGTGTGTGTGTGTGTGTGTGTGTTAGTTAAAGCCAAGCAAAACCCAAAAAATAAACTACTTTTATACTGACCGATAATAGCCATACAGTATGTTCTTTGTTTGTTTTTTTTCTTTTAAAATAAAATGTCCCTGGGTGCTGCCATCTTATTCTCCCCGAGGTTCAAATATCACGCTCTGAGTACAAATTACGCGAGAGAATCTGAGATTGTGACGTCACTTACCCACCGCATGACTTACTGAGGCTGAGAGCTAGTGGATACATCGCTTCTAAATTGTTGTAAACAACCCTAAAGATGCCCAGGTGTCAAGCGTTTGGATGTAAAAATAAGCCTGATTATTGAAGCAGTGAACACACACACACATACCCAGCCTTTGAGAAGCTGTTTTGCTGACTATAAACATTCCATCACTGGCTACTCCGTGGTTTTGTTTTGGGGTGGTTGGTTTTTTTTTTGTTTTTTTCCCCCCAATTTTTTTTTTTTATTTTTCTTGTGTTTTTCTGTGACATACTTTTGTTTGTTTTTATTCACTGAGAAAAACAGTCTTTTTAGATGGCAAGAATCATCTTGCTATTACAACAGACACTGTTTATTAGTATCTGTGTCAGTACTGCATGTGTGTTATCCAGCTGAGTGAGATTCACACTTCATAAACGTGAAGTCTGTTGATTTTTGTGTATTTTGTTGCCAGTAAAAATCATGGTTACAGAAAATTACTGATTAGAGTTTTAGAATTCGAAGCCTTTATTTCTTACATCACAGCACAGTGAAGTTCTTTCTCTGCATTTAACCCATCTGAAGCAGTGAACACACACACACACAGCAGCGAGAAGCTTCACTCCAGTACCCAGGGATGCGGGTTTAAAAAAAAAAAAATTATTTATTTATTTATTTATTTAAAAACCTTTATTTGATGGCTTTGTGTCACTCAGGTAAATGGTGTACTAGCGGGAGAGCTACAGTGCAAGTGGATATCCGGTTGCAATGCAAATGACTGCGGCCAGATACGCCTATTTTTAACAATATTTTAACTTTTTTAAAATGGATAAATTGTTAAAAATGTATTTTTAATTTAAACTTGTGGTGACTTGCCGTGATCAGCAAACAGAGTTTATTTTTTGGCTTTTGTTTGGCTTGAATGAAGGGAAATGAGAGGCATAGGCTTTACTGAAGTCTATTCCTGCGTGGTACTCTAGGCACTGATGGTGGCTCCACTCTTAATCTGTCAATAAAATCTGTTAAGACTGCTCCTCATTTACACAGAGGCTTGTTTTCTGTGTATAACAGCCAGTGACATTTTATTTCCAGTGTGGTCTGTGAAGAGCTAAGAGTGCATTGTGTTATGGTGGGGGTTTTCAGGACCAGGTGCTGATGGGAGCTCTGAGGGCTGAACTTTGTTAAGCCTGGGCAGATTAACCTGCTGCTTGAGCTTTTGAGAGGAGACAACTTAAAATATTTCCCTCTATAACTAATTATACCACGGAAATGAAAAATAGTACTGATAGACTGACAGGTATCTGTTGTTTTCTTATATTAGGACACTTGTAATGTAGATTCATGGCTCGTATATTCCCAACAAAACAGACTGCAATACTGCAATTCATTACTACTGTGAAAATCCCTCCTGGAATTTTAATACATTCCAGTCTCTGTAGTTTACAAAGAATGGTGCAGAAAAACAAAAAATACAGGGGGGTATTCTGCAGGTAGAGGGAGGTCATATGCGAATGGCTAGACTTGTCTGAGCTGACAGGAAGGCTATGGAAACTCAAATAACCACGGTTTACAACTGTGATTAGCAGAAAATCATCTCCGAATGCACAGCACATCAAGCCTTGACACAGAATGGCTTCAACAGAAAAGCAGAAGATTGAGAAGAACATGAATCTTAAGCTACATTGGCAACACGCTCACCAAAACTGGACAGTTAAAGATTAAAAAAACACTTGTCTTTTTTTGCAACTTTCAACTGTCCAGTGTCTGTGAGCCCATGCCTACTGTAGCCTCAAATCCTTGTTCTTGTCTTTACTCACTTGATTTTCCATATTTTGTAGCATTACAACCTGAAACTAAAATGGACTTGATTTGCTTTTATATTTAAGATATATTATAATTGGATTATATACTCTAATAGTGAAATATAAAGGAAGAAACCTAAAAGTTGAGCATATGCCTTTGTTACTGTGAAGCATTTAATTTTTTTTTCTAGGAGACATGATTACAGCATCAAACTTCTAGCTCCTTGATGAAAAATTGCATATCATTAGCACATTTGGATAGTAGCTGTGTTTTTATAGCCCTGAGTGTATTGCTTTATTTTGTCCCCTGGTAGAATAACAGACACTAGCTTGTTTTTTTTTCCCCTTGCATCTTTTCATTTACAGTAATTATGGTCCACAAGACAATTTTAATTTAGAATTTGAACCTTTCTACATATATGTGGAATGTTGGAATGTAATTAGGATGATTGCTGTGACTGTTGAAGCAAAGCCTATATGTTTGACAGGTGCGATTCCTCACCCACAATTTGTTGTTCCTATATACATAGGTCAGGCTTCTGAAAAATGGAAGCTGGCATCATCTGGTTAAGCTGGCTATGAGAGAACCTAAAAGCTGAACAAGGACACAGATCTGATTTTAAATGACTTTTATAATTAGAAATAGATGATAGAAAAAAAAATTGCTCAGTTTGAACGGTGATTGCTTACGATGTCTTTAAAATAGTTAACATAGAAAGTATAATTGAATATAGGATTAGGATGCTGCATAGACATCAGCTTTAGGTTAAATATATGACAAATATAAACTTGACTAGAGGAATATAAAATATATGTGTGTGTGTGTGTGTGTGTGTGTGTATGTCTCATCTCATTATCTCTAGCCGCTTTATCCTGTCCTACAGGGTCGCAGGCAAGCTGGAGCCTATCCCAGCTGACTACGGGTGAAAGGCGGGGTACACCCTGGACAAGTTGCCAGGTCATCACAGGGCTGACACATAGACACAGACAACCATTCACACTCGCATTCACACCTACGGTCAATTTAGAGTCACCAGTTAACCTAACCTGCATGTCTTTGGACTGTGGGGGAAACCGGAGCACCCGGAGGAAACCCACGCGGACACGGGGAGAACATGCAAACTCCACACAGAAAGGCCCTCGCCGGCCATGGGGCTCGAACCCGGACCGTCTTGCTGTGAGGCGACAGTGCTAACCACTACACCACCATGCCGCCCGTGTGTGTGTGTATGTACAGTGGTGCTTGAAAGTTTGTGAACCCTTTAGAATTTTCTATATTTCTGCATAAATAGGACCTAAAACATCATCAGATTCTCACACAAGTCCTAAAAGTAGGTAAAGAGAACCCAGTTAAACAAACGAGACAAAAATATTATACTTGGTCATTTATTTATTGAGGAAAATGATCCAATGTTACATATCTGTGAGTGGCAAAAGTATGTGAACCTCTAGGATTAGCAGTTAATTTGAAGGTGAAATTAGAGTCAGGTGTTTTCAATCAATGGGAAGATAATCAGGTGTGAGTGGGCACCCTGTTTTATTTAAAGAACAGGGATCTATCAAAGTCTGATCTTCACAACACATGTTTGTGGAAGTGCATCATGGCACAAACAAAGGAGATTTCTGAGGACCTCAGAAAAAGCATTGTTGATACTCATCAGGCTGGAAAAAGTTACAAAACCATCTCTAAAGAGTTTGGACTCCACCAATACACAGTCAGACATATTGTTTACAAATGGAGGAAATTCAAGACCACTGTTACCCTCCCCAGGAGTGGTCGACCAACAAAGATCACTCCAAGAGCAAGGCGTGTAATAGTCGGCGAGGTCACAAAGGACCTCAGGGTAACTTCTAAGCAACTGAAGGCCTCTCTCACATTGGCTAATGTTAATGTTCATGAGTCCACCATCAGGAGAACACTGAACAACAATGGTGTGCATGGCAGGGTTGCAAGGAGAAAGCCACTGATCTCCAAAAAGAACATTGCTGCTCGTCTGCAGTTTGCTAAAGATAATGTAGACAAGCCAGAAGGCTATTGGAAAAACGTTTTGTGGACGGATGTGACCAAAATATAACTTTTTGGTTTAAATGAGAAGCGTTATGTTTGGAGAAAGGAAAACACTACATTCCAGCATAAGAACCTTATCCCATCTGTGAAACATGGTGGTGGTAGTATCATGGTTTGGGCCTGTTTTGCTGCATCTGGGCCAGGACGGCTTGCCATCATTGATGGAACAATAAATTCTGAATTATACCAGCGAATTCTAAAGGAAAATGTCAGGACATCTGTCCATGAACTGAATCTCAAGAGAAGGTGGGTCATGCAGCAAGACAACAACCCTAAGCACACAAGTCGTTCTACCAAAGAATGGTTAAAGAAGACTAAAATTAATGTTTTGGAATGGCCAAGTCAAAGTCCTGACCTTAATCCAATTGAAATGTTGTGGAAGGACCTGAAGTGAGCAGTTCATGTGAGGAAACCCACCAACATCCCAGAGTTGAAGCTGTTCTGTACGGAGGAATGGGCTAAAATTCCTCCAAGCTGGTGTGCACAACTGATCAACAGTTACCGGAAACGTTTAGTTGCAGTTATTGCTGCACAAGGGGGTCACACCAGATACTGAAAGCAAAGGTTCACATACTTTTGCCACTCACAGATATGTAATATTGGATCATTTTCCTCAATAAATAAATGACCAAGTATAATATTTTTGTCTCATTTGTTGAAATGGGTTCTCTTTATCTACTTTTAGGACTTGTGTGAAAATCTGATGATGTTTTTGGTCATATTTATGCAGAAATATAGAACATTTTAAAGGGTTCACAAACTTTCAAGCGCCACTGTGTGTGTGTGTGTGTATGTGTGTATATATATATATATATATATATATATATATATATATATATATATATATATATATATAAATAATATGTATGTACGTGTGTGTGTGTGTGTGTGTGTGTATATATATATATATATATATATATATATATATATATATATATAAATATATAATATATATATATAAATAAAAATGTATTTATTTATCTAACAAACGTGTATTGTAATTAAAGTAGCTTTTTTTTTGGGGGGGGGGGTGAAGTTCCAAATTCAGATTATTTTCTTTCTTTTATTTTGTGCAGTTATGATTTTAGGCTTTGTTAGCCAATAAACCCCTTACACTTCAGTGAGTGTTTTGTATTCATTAGATACAAAATACTATTTGAAAAATAAGCCATCCAGGTATTATTTGTTTTTTCACCTTTGTCTGAAAAAGCTTTGGGTTGGCTCTTACTCCACAGCCTGTGCATCATCATATATGCATTTGCTCCTCCGAATGTGCCAATTTCCAATCTTCCCTGCTAGCTACAACAAACATTACATTTACATATTGATTCCACAGTTTTAGTCAATGTAAATATGCTGTCATTACAGTAAATGTGAGCCTCTGTTAACATAAGCGTGTCCAAAGCTCCTCAGCTTAAGGCAGTAGTTGCATAATTAATGTGCATGCCACACATTAATTCCCGGCTCTCCTCTTGCTTGCAGCTTGTGTTTGAACCATGATTAGCTGGCCACCACTTCTCTAAGATGATGATTCATATTCATGTGCACAAGCAGAGCGTTTTCTCCAAATGCTACTTGACCTCCACCGTTTGTGATTAACCAAGCGCTCTCCTGCCACATCTGTTGGAGCCTACTCGCTGTCCCTCATGAATCTATGACTCACTTTCTGGCACTTTGTGAGGTGTTTAGACCCTTTAACTCGGACCACTATAATGGTGCAATGCTCCAGATGGCCCTGATGATGGAGGTCTTTACTGCCCTGCTGAGCTGGGGCTGACAAGCAGCAGGTATCCACGGTTGTGGTGGTGAGGTTATGAGAGCTGCAGGGTACCTGGGGTGTGTCTGAGTACACAAGCTCTTGGGAAATGGAGGGAAGCTCTCCTCATGGCAGGGAGAAGTAGTATGCGAGCCCTGACTCGTCCCTCTGCTTGACTCTAACTCACTGTCGCTTTTTTTTTCTCTTGTTCCCCTCTGCTGTGCAGCGTCCAGCAGGAGTCATTAAATCAAAACTACCTGCTGATCGTCAGCCACCGGGAAGCTCAGAGAGAGTACAGCCTCAATTTCCCTGGCAGCAGAACCATACAGGAGGTGAGACAACAACACACACCCCTCTCTGATCTCTACATCTCTTTCACACTGCATCTTGCTTCTATGTAATATATATATACACACACAAAATATATATATATATATATATATATATATATATATATATATATATATATATATATAAATTAACAGGTATTCCACAAAATCAAGTCATGCATGAGCTGATAGCTGACGAGGCGTGTAATGCCAAGTTGACTATAAGCCATGATGTACGACGAGCTTGGGCTGAAGTGCCCAAGAGTGGTGGCGCGCAAGTACGCAGTGGCTTTACTCTCCTATGATGAACTAAATTTCTTTGTACATTTGTGCAGTGACAATAAAGGTATTATATTCTTCTATTCTATTCTATTGTATTCAGATACTTTCATTTTATATTTTGTTGCTTTAAAAAAATTAATTAATTAATTAATTAATTAATTTTGGGTGTGTATTTTTTGGGGTTTTGTTTTCGAGTAGAGTTTATTTCGTCCTCGGTTGGTTCAGTAACACACGCTGCCATTTTCTTCTTCTTTAGGGTATTTTTGGCAGTTGGCAAACCAACTTAAAGGTGCATTACCGCCACCGACTGGGCTGGAGTGTGGAACAGGCACTATTGGTGTGTGGGGGGGCTATATTCTTTTAGCTGTTTGTTTCTTTTCAATACTTGATGACCAAAGCAAGCGCTGCCGTTTTGTTTTTCTCTACTCACAGTATATGAGCTGATATCCTAGTAGTAGAGTATCCAATCAGAGCATGCGACTGATTGCTCATATCCAGTGAATGTGGATTAAATAAATAAATATAAAACCTACACACCCATACATGTAATATGTTTGCAGACAGACAAATTGGCAAAAAATTGTTTTTAACAAAATTTATTAGAAATTTTGAGTGGGAACACTCCCCATGCAATAAAACCCTAAAAGTCACAACATGATTCTAGATTGGCTTGGTAGTTGTGTACAGTGTGTCTGCCTGCCGTGTGGATAAGAGAGCAGATTTTCTCCTGGTCAGCCTTTTCTCTCCAGTCTGTCCACACAGCCACGGTCTGCCTAAACGGCCCAAAGCTGTTTGATCACAGGACAAATTGGCCTATAGGGGAGACATTTGGGGGGGAATGTGTTTGTGGAGTAGGGTTGCAAGGAAGATGCTTAATTTCTCTATGTGAAATTAAACAGTGGATTTGGAAGCAGATGAAATATTCATCATTACGTTGGAGCACTCCAGTTCTGTGTTTGCCTTTCACTCATCACTGTGGCTGCTATTGCCAGAGCTGCTACTTAGAGGAGGAGGTGGATTCGCACCGCAATGGCTAATCAACTCCCTTCCCTCTCACATTGGATCTGTGTGGACAACAGTCTTTCATCGTCTTCGTTTAACAGACTGCAGTGAAGTATTTAAAGTTGGTGTGTAAGGAGCACAAAACCGACTGCCTCCATTCCAAATACACAGCCCCACCCTCGGCTCCCTCACATTCTCCCCAGCCTGCCCCAGTAACCTGCACGCCGCGCTTAGCTAGTGCCTCCATTAATCATTCACAGCAGGTAGCACGCTCTACATCAAGTGTAACAAGCTCCCCACAGATTGACCGGCCTGCTTTAGCCCCCTCCTGTGCAGGGGGAGTCACGTTGGGCCTACACACTGCCGCTAGAAAGAAACACACATTTGTGATGTTCATTTGTTTTCTTAAACTTCATTTGAGACAGATTTGGGGTTTGCTTTTATGTTGAATTGGTGAGAAGGTATTGATAATATGGTGGAAGTTTTTGTAAAGTCCATTGACGTACAGTATATGATGTAATTTTACAAACACGTGCAGAATTTTTAAGCAAGTAATTGACATTAAAAGCGATGTAGGCAGCATTGCCTGAATCCATCTTGTTTAATACTGTAATGATTTAATTCATACTAAATGATTTCTCATTTGCTTGAAGTATGAATCAGTTAAGCAAGACCCCATGGATGACACTATGGATCAATGCATATTCAACATCTCTTGCCTTTACTTGCTGTTTGGTTCATTCCATTATAAGATTTCAGACAAACTCTGTACTCATAGCATCTCTTGCTCGCCTTGATGGTTCTGGTCACCATTACAGTAATCAGACTACTTGACAGGTTTGTAATGGTGCTAATTGAAGAGATTAAAGTGTGAGCGGCGAGTGCTCCCCTTCCCCCGGCAGATGGATTTGATGAGCACCCACTGTGAACCTTAAGTGTTGCTGCTGGGATTACAACAACTGGGGAGGGCAACCTGCCGCGAAAGGATGACCAGGCCTTGCTGGACAAAGCCAAATCAAATGGGCTGCTCCAGCCTTGTGGCATAGTCTTCAGGCTTTCCAGCTTGAAACCCCTTCAAAAAAGGATAAGGGTTGGGGGATTTGGGGGTAGTAGAGAACACGCATGTACAAAACTTACTTGTGAAAGTGATGTCTTGGCATCTAACTACCACCATGAATCATGTTCACATTAGGAAAGTGTATGCTGCCTTGTGATGTTTTCATAGTGGGTGCCTGGATTTAGGCTCTTAGGGACATTATGTTCCACTCTTGATGTTGAGAAACGGTCTCAAATTATTTGTATTTTAATAAAAATAGAATAACACAAAGGAAAAGAAAAAAGAGACCAGCTCAGTAGGGTGTCATAATTTTCTTCTTTTTTTTTTTTAAAGACACTGTCCATAAAGACCTGTGTGAAAAAGCAACAAAACAGCAACACGGAGCTCTCTGAATCCTAGCTTTGCCCTCATGCCTATTCACCACCACACAGCTACATATGGAGGCTCCTGTGAGCCATCTTTTTTTTTTTTGCTGCTGAAGACCAGCCGATGTTTTTCTACTTGTGCATATCAATAGCAGGAGAGAGAGTCTCAGAGTGTCCTGTTGTTTGTCTTTGCCAAAGGCTCTTGCTTTGCCTTGTGGCTCCCAGGGAACGCATCCTTTTCCCTGCCTCCATTCGTCCCCGGGCCCCTCTCTCTCTCCATCTGATTGGCATTCCCAAACCCTAAGTGCCGGCCTGAGCTAAGCCTCAGAGCAAATGTTTGCCAGAAAAGTGGTGGCGAGAATAAGGCCGGCCGATGGGGCTTCACAGTCCGTGACCAGACGAGCTGTCCCAGGGATTTCTCCGTCACTGCTATTTTTTTCCCCTCCCGCAGCTGGAGAGACGAGCCGAGAGGAAGAAAGAAAGATGGAGAGTAAAAGAGTGTGAATAAAAGGCATCTGGTGGTGAAGAGCTTGTGACTGTTTAACGGCAACCTTTTCTTCTCTTTGATTCCTCTCCAGCCAGGGATTACCAGTACTTGGCATTTAGAGAGATTGGATCATTTGTGTGTGTGTGTGTGTGTGTGTGTGTGTGTGTGTGCGCGCGCGCGCACTTATTTGCCTATGAGTGGAAAATATACACTAGTTTACAAAAATTTGGCTTTATTAAATATTCAGTTCCGTGCTATCACTATTAATGATATGTTTTTTTTCTCTCTTTTTATTATTAGATTTCCTATAATGCTATATGTTCCTAGTAGAAGACAACATTCTTTATCTTCAGCTTTAGATTCTATATACTTCTATGTGGATATATGGATATGCAATAGGACATCGAGTATGCATGTTTAATGGGGCACACATGCTTACTCCAATGAAATAAGAAAAGCAAAGAAACCAATAATGTCCAGTAAGATACGTGAAATAATGTAGTTTTGGTTCCGTCACTTAGGGGGCAGTAAAAGACAAGAGGCTGTGGCATTTAAATGTGTGTATTATCATACACAGCTCTATTATGGAATATGTATACACATCTGAAAAGATAGTTTCAAAATTTTTGATTGAGTACACAGTGTATAATTATCTGCTGAGCTGCAAAAATATTTTCTGGATTTTTCAAAATGGTACTGTATAAATATGAACATGTCCAACACAAATCCCTGGTGTTGCATACAGTGTGAAGAGGGGATTTCTTGATGGTAGCTGAAATGTCTATCTCGGAGTATTTATGAGATAATGTCAGCCTTTTTCTTTTTTTTTCCTTCATTTCTCCCTCCCAATGCACTGCAGTTTTCCTCCCGTTGCTGAAGAGTCTATTTTGACATTTAAAATGAAATGTCAGTGCAACTAGAATTTAATAGGTCTGGCTCTTTTTTGCTGTGCTTTAATCAAACCTCATTGTGGCCTGCAGATAAATGCTTGAGGTGATACAAATGTCAGCTGCTCAGAATATCTCATTCAGATATCTCTTTGATTTAAGAATGAGTGGTAAATAAACATGGTAGATGTGCTTGTTTATCTTTCCTTGTGTATATATAGATAGTGAAGAGAGAGTGGAAGGAGATTTTCCCATTTAGTTTTGTAATGCGTGTTTTTATAGCTATCGAAAGCCCTCGTCTAGTAAAAGAGGTGGAATTCGTTGCTCATGAATAACTAATGACATTGCGGTTTGTGAATATACCAGCAGCAATGGGCAAATGGCTTTCACTTTCAATTTAATTTTAATTCGAGCCTTTGGAAAATTCCTCTGTTGGTTAATATACTATCAAATCTCTTCCACACACACGAACATATTTTGATTGTTTTTTTTCCCCCAGTTTGTTTCTGCAATCTGATGCACCCGCATCCATGTTAAAACCCTAAATCAAACACTAATAAACAGCTTTTGTTTGGATCTTTATCGTTATAGGACAGCCTGTGCTAGAGGAAGTAGAGGCAATATTGACAGTTGACTAGTGTTCATAATGAGAGGTTGAGGGAAGTGAGCAGTAAAATGGCAGAGCCCCATGGAGGATTCATGTTCTTGAACAGCTAAACTCCTCTCAGCCAGGACCTCTGCTTTGGCATTAGTTTCTTCTTTCTCCTGGGCCGAGATGCCCTCTGACCCCAAACGCTTCATTACAGCCAAGCGCGGGTGTTTACTACTGCCTGCCGGTCAGGCCTGGGCAGCCAAATCCCTGTAGACCTCTGGTCAAACACAGATATTACACTCTGTAATAACACTGGCCAACCTGGCTGACCTCTGCTCACTTCATAAAGCATTGCTCACAGACCAGTGTGTGGGCTGCTGGTTGTTTAAGTGTCTGTAGTGGGCTAGGCATTAATTTGAGATGCTGCACTCAATTTTAAAACTTATGTACGTAACTGACCTAAGCACTCATGACTCTTTCCTTTTTGACATTATAAATTAGCATGAAAAAGCAGTTTGCTATGTAAGCCTAAAGATTTTTTTTCTGTTAGCCTTGAGATATTGCTTTAACGCATTAGTAAAACATTTTCCAGGCAGCCACACCCCAGAATACGGCTCATAAACTTAAAATTTTTCCTGCCATGATGTGATCATAGTTTTCTGCCTCCATTGACACGAGTACCGGTATGTGTCCAGGCTAAGGTTCCATGTCGACTCTGTGTGCCTGCTTTGGGATTTGGTCATGTGCAACATGGGATTTCCAGCACAATGGCCAGTTTGCTCTGCTTCTACAGCTGCTTCTCTGGGGGAATGCAGTCAAATCTACACTAGTCCAGATCCAAGCGGTACACGCTTTGATCATTTTTGCCTGCTGCTCATCAGACTGGCATTGGGTTTTTTTAACCAACAGTCGCATTTGGGGCGAGAGCAGATGCGAACTGTTGAAAGGCACGCAATGTTATTAAGAGCAGATACACACCAAAGAGCAATACTGTCCATTTTAGATTGGGTTGTTGGCATCAGGTATTTAGCAAGGGATCCATGGAATGCTGGTCTTCCCTTTCATCCCTCATTTTTTTCCAAGCCATGTCTCCCTGTGAGGTGCGAGCTATTATTTGCTACTTATGCAGTTCTTTGCCTAGATATGTAGGCAGTCCAGGTTAAATATGTCGATTTTTAAGCAATTTTCACCTGATTTGGTTGTGCTTACTGTTTTCAGGTTAAGAGGAACATTTCTGATTTGACAAACATCCCGGTACGACATCAGCAGTGGGATGGATGGCCTGCTTCAGCCTTAGATGACTCGGTAAGACTTTTTCCCTCCCTGATTCTGTGTTTAATGCATGTCAGCTTTATGAGCATACAGTAACTAACATCCAACACCTTGTTTGAATCCATGTAATTTACTTATTTTAGACATTTTTTCCGTTATTAAAAAATAAATGTAGTTTGGTATTTTTAACCATCTCTGTTTTGCTTTTGGCATCTTCCAATAGGAGACTAATTAAGATGTCACACATCATCTCCCCTCTTGTTGTCCTCTGCTTGTGGACATTTAAGCTCATGTAGTAGAGTGTCACTGACCTTTCCCACTCCGGGCACTGCTCCCTGCCTTTCAGTTTCACACAATCCCACTGATCAGAAGACGCCTTAACACTAAACTCAGAGAATCTAGAACAATCTGCCGTATAACACCATGGGAACATTTTCCTCATTAATTGTGCCACTGGTATCATGTACTGAAGCAGTTAATTTTAGAGAACACCCTTAACGAATGTGTAACAGTAAAATAAATACTTGGTGAGTTTTTACGCACATAGTAAAACCTATTTCTTTAGCTTTTTAGACTTTAAAAATAAACGCTCTCTATCTATCTATCTATCTATCTATCTATCTATCTATCTATCTATCTATCTATCTATCTATCTATCTATCTATCTATCTATCTATCTATCTATCTATCTATCTATCTATCTATCTATCTATCTATCTATCTATCTATCTATCTATCGTGTGTGTGTGTCTATATATGAGTGATTCCACGCTTATGGGTACTGAAATGGGGACATGAACTTTATTTTTAAAAATTCACCTAAAACCATTTCTTTTTTTACCATCAGGTCACAAAACATGTAATCTTTAATGAATGATATGTTAAAAGATAACTTTAATTTTCTGAGATGTAATAAAAACATATTTATATGCCAAAGTCAGAACGTAACAGAAGTGTTGTGGACATATATATTCTCAATTTTAACAATGTAGAATTACTTTTTGAAACATAGGAAGGTGATGTTTTAGCAAATATAATTAATAAACGTGTAGTAGAATAAACATACACATTCTTTCAATAAGATTAACATGGTATATAGCTAGATTGTAATTAATTTGTAACAGACGCGAGATGGACAATCGTAACAGAAGTAATGTAACAGACATCATTTTGGAACTCATAGGCTTGACTTTGGCATATAAATATGTTTTTATTACATCTCAGAAAATTAAAGTTATCTTTTAACATATCATTCATTAAAGATTACATGTTTTGTGACCTGATGGTAAAAAAAGAAATGGTTTTAGGTGAATAAGTTCATGTCCCCATTTCAGTACCCATAAGCGTGGAATCACTCATATATATATATATATATATATATATATATATATATATATATATATATATATATATAAAATATATATATTTTTTGAGTAGTTTGTTTGATCTGCTTTTCCGACAACCCTAAACCTGACATCCGTATATTTGTGTGAACTTTGTAACAGTGTAGCTAAACCAAACACACCCTGCTAAGTGAAGCTATTGAGGTTTTATTCTGTATTTTGTTTTGCTTGCATTCAGATAGTGACAATGAATGAGTGATTTGTTGTTTTTACATGTCCTTTCTTTTGACGAACATGTGTTCCCTGTTTCATTTTTTGTGTGTATTGTTAAAGTGTGTGTGAAATGGTCATCTAGTAGCAAAAAGCACAGGAGAAATGAGGTCATTTAGTATACACCCTCTTACCACAGAAGCTGCCCACTTCAACCTGGCCACTTCAGGGCCTGAAGTGTGCTCAGTCAAGGCCAGAAGCCACAAGCTTGGCTTGAGTGAAGAGGCCTGCCGCTCATGAATACTCTTTAGGCCACATTAAACTATTAATTCCGGCTCTGCTTGGTAAGTGGCTATGTGTGGCAGGCTCGTGCTTGGCCACATCTCTGGTTCACCTTCCACCATGCTGACGAGGAGAAGATATTCAAAACATTAGCTCTTAATAATGGCCAAGGCTTGTATTGAAATATCTGCCCGTGTATTAAAGTGAAAAGCTCCTGTGTGGCAGACAGGCTGTTTCTGTGCATATCTCATTAACCCAGACTCCTCTCAGGATTTGTACCAGTACACAACACAGCCACGGCTTAGAATTACATTTACCGTACGAGAAACCTGAATCGATGGCTGCTTGCTTTCATTGACCACTGCTTGTTCTCTCTAGCTTTCTCATTTAATTCTTTATTTTATTCTCAATTTTATATGGGAGATAAATTGGAGGATATCATTGTATTGATAGTCAGTTTACTCATCAGAGATTTCCCACGTCAAATTTATTTATCAGATGAATTCATATTTTATTATTATATCGAGTTAAAGCTAGTTATTTTATGATTATTTTGTATCTAGCTAGTTGAAAGTAAATAAAATTTTTCTAGTAAGTTTTGCTGAGAGTAAGAGAAATCTGCACTCACGCAATTTAGCATCTGTTTATCTTCAACAAATATTTACTTGCTAGAAGAAGGCTTGATTGAACTCATTTGGTCTGTTTATTCAATTCCATTATTAATTTTGAGCTGTAGTTGATACTTAGAAAAATAGAATAGAATGAAAAGATAGATTAGAAGAATAATTTTAAAGATGTCCAAAAAAAAATCCATCCATTAACCATGGTGTAATATATGATATAAGGCATTTCTTCCTCTGGGAATTCAGTCCATTAACTTATTGGCATGAAACAGTAATGTTTGGATTGTTTGAAATGTATGAGCAGATGCTTATTTCACAAATGTAATAGGAGAATATTACAGACATTTTTGTTGGCAGTGCCCTGTTACCTGTGGCATCGGTCCAACTGTCCAGTATGTTCATATAAAAAGATTACTTGTTACTGCAGCTCTCTTTGAGCTGAGACAAACGTTAGTGCATCCTGCGTTTACTTTTTGATCCAGCATGATTGAACATTGATTATTGCTGTTCTTAAAGTGCATATCCTGGACCAAATTTGTTTTTTTAATATGAAAAAATGTCTCTTTACACACTCATCCAGAAGGGTAATTTTGCACAAGGCCATCTGTCTACAGCAGAAAAAAATAAAATAAAACGCGTCTGGAAAAATCCCAAGGTAGTCTGGAGCCAGATTCGTGACGTCACCTGCGGAAGCGCCAGCAGGCTGCGAGAGCTTGCACGATTTCAGTGCACAGCCTGTGTAGACCAAGTTTAGCAGCTAGCGATTTTGCATTGAAATATGGAATTGTCACCTGAGTGCAATGTGGGAAACGATTAGTACTAATCCCATCAAGATTGGTGTTGCTACACCTTCCTACGATACATCTGTTAACCATTTTAGTAATTACATGATAACGTTGAAGAAATTTGCAGAAAACCACCAGGTCGTTTTCTCATAAATAAACCAGTGCTGACGTAGGATTTGGAGAGAGGCGTCCCACACGTGACGTCACGAAAATCAATGTTTCCCAGGAAATCCAAATGCCAAATTTTTTCAGAGGCGGCCCAATTCGCCTCAAATGGCTTGATTTCAACTGAATTTTTCTGGTATTGCGCAAGGTAAAAAAAATTGCACAAAATCCAAAATGTGACAGATATTTGGCCAAAGTTTAATATAAAATAGGAGAATTACATTGATCTTGCTCCTGAATTTACCCGTGATATGCACTTTTTAAGACAAGCTATTCCCAAACAAGAAGTGAGAAACTAACTAACGAAAGGTTTGTGGGTTAAGCTGCTGTTTTTTCTTTCCACCTTTCCTGGAGGAATACCAACGATGAAAGCGAACGGACTCTTAAATTTAAAAGTGTTCAAGTCAAAGTGTAATGTGATCCAGGGTTATGCTTCTGTCTGAGCTGGCACTGCAGCTCGCCTCTGACTTCCCTGCTGATCACTTCTGACCAACAGCCTTATGAAACACCTGAGGGAATGATTGACAGCCCCTGGTACATCCTTATTAGAGTACTTTCCACCATAATTGCTGACATTTATTCAGTGTTTCATGGTGTTTGCTAATGTATTACTGCGGCTGCTCTCAGAGGGGTTATATTCCTCTCTCCTCTTATGGGATCTTCACCTTGTGGACTCAAGTAGGAGGCTTATTGCGGCTGTTGGTTGCCTTAGTGACAGGGCTCAATGCTAAGCTGCCCAGAGCCCTGAGTTGAGATTGCTGTCTGCAGGGTGATGGACACTTTCTCATACACATTCTCGCCACCATACCAGCCACTTCTGACTTTTTTTTTTTTGCCTGTGCCATGTGACTTTGAACAGGCTTTACATGTCCTTTTGCATGTTGTGGTGCTTTCTGAGGCCAAGCTTCAAGCAGGAGTTTTTTGATCCCCCACAGCTGCTTTGCCTTTCAGCCCCTGTTACAGTTTTGGTTGCCTAATAGGCAATGGTTATCGGCTTCTGTTGTGCTGATTGAGAATTCAGGTGTGATTAAAGCTCCCATTCATGACGCAGGGCTTGATGTAGTTTGACAAGTTCACAGCTAACTCGGATAGCCACTTCCACTACTGGCAACCTGAAAGGTCCCAACAGGTGTTTGGGGAGCGGCGTCATTCTTCCTTCCTTCCTCTCTCCCTCTCTCTCTCTCTCTCTCTCTCTCTCTCTCTCTCCTGTCCACAGTCTGTTATGGCCTTAATTTCAAAGAACATGGGTGAGGTGTTGGTGGGGCTCAAGATCAGACAAGTGCAGCTGTCTACAGCAATTATCTCATCCTTACTGCTAGATAGAGAGACTCAAAGAAAATAATGGAAAAGTAAAAGAATTAGGTAGTTTGCAAGGTTTGTTTGGAGAGAGGGAAAGAAATCTTCTGCATGCACCCCAGTGCATGAGCTTTTGATGCAAGTGGTAATTAGGAGAATCCGAAGGGAGGAGAGTTCATTGTGTGCTGCTGGAGCAGGGGTTCAGGAAAAGGGGTGGGAGGGTGACCTCTCTCTCTGTAGCCTGCGGCTCATGAGCACACAACTAGTCTGCAGTGCTTGTCTCACAGCATCTCAAGAGGAAGAAAGGACCACTAAGTATGAAACGGGCCGCTACTTCATATGTTCTGTCTCCAATATACCCAGCTCTTTTTGCCCTTTCTTTCAATCCCTATTGTGCGGTGAAGTGATGAAACTTGATTTTAAACTCTTATGATAGTAGGAGGGGAAGCCTGCTATTGAGAAGCCAGAGCCAGTGTTCTTGTGTTTTTGATTACTTAGGGAGGAGAGTCATTATCGAGCAGTTATCCATTTGGAGCTCTGCAAAGTTCTGTTCAATTTAATATGGCTACAGCAACACATACCCCGCAACTGTTTTACTCGAGTGTAATCACTGCTTAGTGTATCTTCCAGGGATACACTGAATAACTCACAATGAGAGTCTTTTGGGGGTGTTTAAATCCCTGCCCAAACGAAGTTTGGCGGGGGATATAGAAACGGGTTCGGTCCATCCGGTCATGTTTTCGTTTTTGGGCCATTTCTTTAAAACTACTGAAGAGATCTTCATGAAACTTTGTATTCATATCAAGCATCATGTGAACTGGTGCCTTTTGCTATTTTGGATTTTTGAAAAAAGTATTTTTCAAATTTTTACATAAAAAAAAATAGATTTTGACTTGGTTTCTAAGAGCAATGTTCGTTTCCGGAGCATATATCCAAAACTATTCATGATGCGGATTTGAAACTTGGTATACATGTTAACAAGGTGATGCAGGTGTGCCTTTTCATACTATGAATTTTAATTTTTCATGTTTCCATGGAAACAATTTCAGACTTAGTCTCTCGGGTTAGTCTTAGGGGTAGGTTTTGTTTCCGGAGCAGAACTTGAAAACTATGAGCGGTGTGGTCTTGAAGGTTGGTATATGTGTTAAGTAATGTATATGTTCCTTTTGAAACTAAGAAATATGAGAAATTTAAATTTTTAGCTCACCTGGACCTAAGGTCCGGTGGGCTTATGCCATGGGCTGCTGAGGTCAGTGTAAAGAGGTAGGGTTGGTTTCCTGCAGCAGAACTTGGAAAAATGAGACAAATAATATCTTGAAACTTGGTATATAGGGTGAGGGATATAGATGACTTTTTTTAATAAGTCAATTGAGCTAAGTGTTTGCTCCCCCTGTACTCTACCTACCCGTGTCCTCTCTGTACAGTAAACTTATTTTAGTTATCCTTGAAAGGCAGGAAACACAAAACCTTTCCTCTGAATGCAATATGCTGTTTGGAAATCCAGTTGTTGTTTTTTTGGTAGAACAACAGCAAAAATAGACTACAGAGCATTTGTATAAGGTGTTGCATACCTTTTGGTCATATAAATAAATCACAATGTAGATTTCATTCATTTCTAGTTCAAACCCAGCAGTTAATTTACTGTTGCTGTTAATGACCCCTCAGTTCTGCAGTACCCAGCTGGCCCATGCGAGCTGAAGCACTTTCCAAAAGGACTGATTACAACCCCATGCTGTCTGCAATGCATCCTTTCTTTTCTCATTTCCACCATTGGATCTGATCTCTCCCTATGGGAATCAGTCAGCCTATCAGCTAGCCTTTAACTAGTTAAACTCACAAGTGTGAGAGTTTTTACTCTTTTATGTAGGTTGGTGGATGTTTGCTGTACAGGTAGGTCATTAGATGACACCCTGATGGCAAAGCTGATCTTAGAATCAATATAATTAATGAGGCTTGCTTTGTAGTTGCGTTACACAGACACGCAAGTGTTGAGAAAGCTGACGTGAGTCCTGAAAATGAGCAGGTGAGTGTCATTAAAGGCGATAAACCATAATGGCAGGTATGTGTTGATAAAGCTGATGTGAGCTGAGAGGATGAAGCATTCTGTTTCGCAGTGTTGGGGAGGTGCGAAGGGCAGACAGGTCTTAATAAGTCCCTGTAGTGTGCAGGCCTGCTGACATTTCCACTGCAGATGGAGAGTTAATGAGACAACCAGACTTCCACCCCACCCCTCCATCTTCTAGCTGCAGGCAGACCAGCTGATAGAAATATTGCTTTTTAAATCATCAGAGATATAATTCCTGTTCACCTCCGTGGAGAGCAATGATCGAATCAGAAACCTTCATTTTATCAAAACCAAGTCTGTAAACAAGTGCAGTACTTAAGTAACATTCACTTAAAGGGTATGTTTTGGTTACATGACCCTGGCCACCTGTTGTCAGCTCCTTGTCATCTAACACATTGATTGATTGGTTACCCCTAGTGTTTCCAGTCTCTAAGCCCAAGGCTTGTGCTTGAGCTTTGATTGCTTATGCTTGCGTCTTGTTGCTGTGTAGCTAATGGCTCTGATGTTGTTTTTGTGTGTAGATGACGTTGGCCTCCTCTGGGATCAGCTACCCATGTCATCGGCTGAGCGTGTGCAGGAGATCCTCCCCAGCCACTACTTTGGAACCGACTGAAGAGGTGTGACGCAAAAACACTCATTCAGCAACACCTCTCTGATTTGATTTTGGTTTTAATTTTATCAATTTTTTAATTTCTTTTACACCTACCATTGCCAGGTTGATGGCAGTTCAAGGTTATATCTGATCATTTGATATTGTGTGTGTGTGTGTGTTTGTTTTATAATTTTATATATATATATATATATATATATATATATATATATGAGTGATTCCACGCTTATGGGTACTGAAATGGGGACATGAACTTATTTTTAAAAATTCACCTAAAACCATTTCTTTTTTTTACCATCAGGTCACAAAACATGTAATCTTTAATGAATGATATGTTAAAAGATAACTTTAATTTTCTGAGATGTAATAAAAACATATTTATATGCCAAAGTCAGAACGTAACAGAAGTGTTGTGGACATATAGATTCTCAATTTTAACAATGTAGAATTACTTTTTGAAACATAGGAAGGTGATGTTTTAGCAAATATAATTAATAAACGTGTGTAGTAGAATAAACATACACATTCTTTCAATAAGATTAACATGGTATATAGCTAGATTGTAATTAATTTGTAACAGACGCGAGATGGACAATCATAACAGAAGTAATGTAACAGACATCATTTTGTTGGAACTCATAGGCTTGACTTTGGCATATAAATATGTTTTTATTACATCTCAGAAAATTAAAGTTATCTTTTAACATATCATTCATTAAAGATTACATGTTTTGTGACCTGATGGTAAAAAAAGAAATGGTTTTAGGTGAATAAGTTCATGTCCCCATTTCAGTACCCATAAGCGTGGAATCACTCATATATATATATATATATATATATATATATATATACGTGCATCTCAAAAAATTAGAATACCATGAAGAAGTTCCTTATTTTTCATAATTTAATTCAAAAAGGTAAACTTTCATATATTCTATATTCATTACATGTAAAGTGAAATATTTAAAGCCTTTTTTTTAATTTTGTTGATTATGGCTTATAGCTCATGAAAATCAGAAATCTAGTATCTCAAATTATTAGAATATTCCCCAAGATCAATCAAAAAAAAGGATTTACAATACAGAAATGTCCAACTTCTGAAAAGTATGTTCATTTATACACTCAATACTTGGTTGGGGCTCCTTTACCATGAATTACTGTATCAATGCAGTGTGGCATGGAGGTGATCAGTCTGTGGCACTGCTGAGGTGTTACTGAAGCCCAGGTTGCTTTGATAGTGGCCTTCAGCGTATCTGTATTTTTGGGTCGGGTGTTTCTCGTCTTCCTCTTGACAATACCCCATAGATTCTCTATGGGGTTCAGGTCAGGTAAGTTGGCTGGCCAATCAAACAGTAACATCATGGTCAGCAAACCATTTGGTAGTAGTTTTGGCACTGTGGGTAAGTGCTAAGTCCTGCTGGAAAAGGAAATCAGCATCTCCAAAAAGCTCGTCAGCAGATGGGAGCATGAAGTGCTCTAAAATCTCCTGGTAGATGGCTGTGTTGACTTTGGACTTGATAAAATACAGTGGACCAACACCAGCAGATGACATGGCACCCCAAATCATCACAGACTGTGGAAACTTCACACTGGGCTTCAAACATCTTGGATTCCTGTGCCTCCTTGGATCACTCTTCCTCCAGACTCTAGAACCGTGATTTCCAAATTAAATGCAAAATGTACTTTCATCTGAAAAGAGGACTTTGGACCACTGAGCAACAGTCCATTTCTTTCTCTCCTTAGCCCAGATAAGACACTTCTGACATTGTCTCTGGCTCAGGAGTAGCTTGATATTAGGAATGCGAAAGTTGTATCCCCTTTCTTGAAGATGTCTGTTCGTGATGGGTCTTGATACACTGACACCAGCCTCAATCCACTCCTTGTAAAGCTCTCCCAAGTTCTTGAATCAACTTTTCTTGACAATCCTCTCAAGACTACAACCATCCCTGTTGCTTGTGCACCTTTTCCAGCCACCCTTTTCAGCAATGACCTTTTGTGGCTTACCCTCCTTGTGGAGGGCATCAGTGATCATCTTCTGGACAACAGTCAAGTCAGCAGTCTTCCCCATGATTGTGGTTGTGTGTACTGAACTAGACCGAGAGATACACTGTTCATACTGTTTTACTCAAACTCGAAATGAAATATTCTAATATTTTGAGATGTTTTTTTTTTGTACTGTATGCCATACTGATTAAAATTAAAATAGAAAAATGCTTGAAACATTTTAGTTTATGTGTAATGAGTCTATAATATACAACCCCGATTCCAAAAAAGTTGGGACAAAGTACAAATTGTAAATAAAAATGGAATGCAATAATTTACAAATCTCAAACTGATATTGTATTCAAAATAGAACATAGACAACATATCAACTGTCGAAAGTGAGACATTTTGAAATTTCATGCCAAATATTGGCTCATTTGAAATTTCATGACAGCAACACATCTCAAAAAAGTTGGGACAGGGGCAATAAGAGGCTGGAAAAGTTAAAGGTACAAAAAAGGAGCAGCTGGAGGACCAAATTGCAACTCATTCTGTCAATTGACAATAGGTCATTAACATGACTGGGTATAAAAAGAGCGTCTTGGAGTGGCAGCGGCTCTCAGAAGTAAAGATGGGAAGAGGATCACCAATCCCCCTAATTCTGCGCCGACAAATAGTGGAGCAATATCAGAAAGGAGTTCGACAGTGTAAAATTGCAAAGAGTTTGAACATATCATCATCTACAGTGCATAATATCATCAAAAGATTCAGAGAATCTGGAAGAATCTTTGTGCGTAAGGGTCAAGGCCGGAAAACCATACTGGGTGCCCGTGATCTTCGGGCCCTTAGATGGCACTGCATCACATACAGGCATGCTTCTGTATTGGAAATCATAAAATGGGCTCAGGAATATTTCCAGAGAACATTATCTGTGAACACAATTCACCGTGCCATCCACTGTTGCCAGCTAAAACTCTATAGTTCAAAGAAGAAGCCGTATCTAAACATGATCCAGAAGCACAGACGTCTTCTCTGGGCCAAGGCTCATTTAAAATGGACTGTGGCAAAGTGGAAAACTGTTCTGTGGTCAGACGAATCAAAATTTGAAGTTCTTTATGGAAATCAGGGATGCCGTGTAATTCGGACTAAAGAGGAGAAGGACGACCCAAGTTGTTATCAGCGCTCAGTTCAGAAGCCTGCATCTCTGGTGGTATGGGGTTGCATCAGTGCGTGTGGCATGGGCAGCTTACACATCTGGAAAGACACCATCAATGCTGAAAGGTATATCCAGGTTCTAGAGCAACATATGCTCCCATCCAGATGACGTCTCTTTCAGGGAAGACCTTGCATTTTCCAACATGACAATGCCAAACCACATACTGCATCAATTACAGCATCATGGCTGCGTAGAAGAAGGGTCCGGGTACTGAACTGGCCAGCCTGCAGTCCAGATCTTTCACCCATAGAAAACATTTGGCGCATCATAAAACGGAAGATACGACAATAAAGACCTAAGACAGTTGAGCAACTAGAATCCTACATTAGACAAGAATGGGTTAACATTCCTATCCCTAAACTTGAGCAACTTGTCTCCTCAGTCCCCAGACGTTTACAGACTGTTGTAAAGAGAAAAGGGGATGTCTCACAGTGGTAAACATGGCCTTGTCCCAACTTTTTTGAGATGTGTTGTTGTCATGAAATTTAAAATCACCAAATTTTTCTCTTTAAATGATACATTTTCTCAGTTTAAACATTTGATATGTCATCTATGTTCTATTCTGAATAAAATATGGAATTTTGAAACTTCCACATCATTGCATTCCGTTTTTATTTACAATTTGTACTTTGTCCCAACTTTTTTGGAATTGGGGTTGTATAACATTTTCACTTTCTTAAATAACTGATGGAAAATATTGAACTTTTTCACAATATTCTAATTTTTTGAGATGCACTAGTGTGTGTGTGTGTGTGTGTGTGTGTGTGTGTGTGTATATATCTATATAAATATAAAATATTAATTATACATATATACAAAGGCCATGAGTATTTCTGCTGTAGCATATTATTACTTATTCTATCCACATTCACTGGATATGAGCAATCGTGTACTCCGATTGGCTACTGTACTACGAGGATATCAGCTCATATACTGTGAGTAGAGAAAAACAAAATGGCGGAGCGCCATTTTCTTCTTCTTTAGGGTTTTTTGGTGGTTGGCAAACCAACTTAAAGGTGCAGTACCGCCACCGACTGGGCTAGAGTGTGGAACAGGAGATATTGGGCAGGAAAAAAACCCTACATATTATTTTAGCTATTTCTGTTTCTTTTAAATACTTGATAAAGTGAAATATCTGACTTGATGCGCTTGGCCATTTTGTTTTTCTCTACTCACGGTATATGAGCTGATTTCCTCATAGTATAGTAGCCAGTCGGAGTGCACGATTGCTCATATCCAGTGAATGTGGATAGAATAAGTAATAATACGCTGGAGCAGAAATACTCACGGCCTTTGAGAAAATTGTGAGAAAAGCCCCATTTATTTTCATCACAGTTACAGTTGAATTAATTTCATTAAAGCTTTGTACTTTGTGATATCTAAGGTTGATGATAGAAGTTGCTTGATATATAAAGTTTGAAATTAGTAAAAGGGAAGACTACCAGCAGATACTGTTGACTCCTGTCATTCATCTCTGAAGTAAGTTAAATATTAACAGGGTGTCCGCGGAGTCTAAAAAAAGTCTAAAATTACACATTTTCAATTTTAGGCCTAAAAAAGTCTAAAATACAGAGATATTTTGCACTGTTGGTCTAAAATCTCATTTGGGTAATTTAAGACCTAGGTTACGTGCAGAATAATTCTGCACGTAGAAAATCTTCCCGGAAGTTCCTTTCAGCACCTAGATGTCACCCGGGATTGGTTGGCATCTAGGTGCTGAAAGGAACTTCCGGGAAGATTTTCTAGTTTCGGTTGTATTGCCAGATTGGGCGGTTTTAAGTGCGTTTTGGCGGGTTTTGAACATATTTTGGGCTGGAAAACGTCAGCAGTATCTGGCAACACTGCCGGCGGGAAGATTTCCTGGTTCCGGTTTACAGTGCTGATTCAGTTCGTGCAGTTGCTGGTGTTGCGTAGGCTACCGTGTAAGCTCTGTCAATTTCAGAGACAAATTAAAAATGGAAGCGGACGAATTGGTTCCTACAAGAACTAGTAAGGGGTCAGTCATCTGGCATTTTTTGGATATCGCGAGGAGGACGTGGAACAGTAAATGCCAGTTTGTAAAGTGTGCAAAAAAAACCTGTCATCACGAAAGGCAGCAGCACGACAAATGTCACCTGAAAACTCATCCGGTACAGTATGAAGAGTCTCTTAAACTCCGAACTACTTGCCCACGAGCTAAAACCCCCCACGAGCTAAACAAATGACCATAGCGGCCTCGTTCTCCAAAGCCACCCCATCTGAGAAAACGAGTCAGAGATGGAGCGCTATAACGGATGCAATCACTAACTTCATTGCCGAAGACATGATCCCAGTTAGTATAGTGGAAAAACCAGGCTTCCAAAAATTACTAAACACACTCGATCCCAAACATGAGTTGCCTGGTTGCAGACATTTTACAGAGAAGGCAATACCGGAATTATACACATCTGAGAGGCAGAGCCAGAAAACATTCAGTTCAAAAGTGTGCAAAGAGAAAAATTATGTTTTGCAGATCTCTCTCTTCTCTCCCTCAATCTCTCTCTCTGTTGTGAATGTTCCAGTGGTTCTCAGTAGTCAGATTAATAGCTTGGAGATCTATTTTTTAAAATAATTTAATGAATGAGCGAAATTTAAGCGAAATGTCTTTCTCAGTGTTGAACTTGCACTTTATTGAATTGAGCAGCTCTGTATTGCCCCTTTGTTGCAATTTTCAAGATTGTTTTTGCAGTTTGTGCCACATCTTTGTTGAATAAAAATAGTCTTATTTCAATTCAATTGTGATTAATCACCAACATGAAAATTTAAAATGTGTTGTTGAAAACCACCTGTAAAGTTAACCAAGAATGTTATTTAATCTGCAGGGATTGTAGTGAAAACAGTAAAGAGTAAAAGTTAGATTTCATGGGGTCCTTTAGAGGAGATTTAAATATATCGAGATGTATATCGTATATCGTGAAATGGAGAAAATGTATCAGGATATTCATTTTTTCCCATATCGCACAGCCCTATTGTCACGGTTTGTAGCAAAATGGGCAAAGGCAAGTTTAACGACTGCTGGCTTGAACGCAATGATTTCGTAGACTGGTTAAAATGTGTACCAAACAATCCGTTTGAGGCGTACTGCACATTGTGCAAAAGAACACTCAAACTCAGCACCCTGGGTGTAAAGGCACCGGAATCGCACGCGAAAGCGGAGAAGCACCAGGCTGCCCATAAAAGTCTGCAACATTCGCATGTCATCACTCAATTTTGTTCACCGTTGTCAGGTCCAAGCACATCTCGAGGCGGTGTATCAGCTAACTCCGTGCAAACTGTAACGTTACAACACGCAAACCGTACGGAATCGAATGCCTCATCCTCAAGTGATTTGCGGGATGTCTTTGGCTCCACTGCAACTTAGTTCCTCATTAATGCAAGAGCGCACCCTAGGGATGTAATGAGTTCATTGGTGAATGATGATAAATTTTGTTATTTCGAAAGTAATTCAGGCTCCCCCAATTTTCTTTATTTTTTTTGTGTGGCATAAGTCTTAAATTTAACCTGTTATGGTCTTAAAAAGGTCTTAAAAAGTCTTAAATTGAACTTGTTCAAGCCTGCAGAAACCCTGTATTATGTCTCGTTTTGTTTTTGGAATTATTCACTCGTTCCAAGTATTCCTTCAGGAAAACACAAGGATTGCCCTGACCAGTGGTGGTGTTTTTTTTTTTTTTTTCACTTTTACCACAATGTGTTCATTGCCAGATGTGCGTTTTGGTAAGAAAACCGTTATTACAACATCTAAATTGGTTTGGGCTTCCAACAATTATTTGGGCCTGTACACCACTTGTCCTGTTTTAGTATCGGGTGAACCAAGACTGCCTCACAGCTCTGATTGTGGGAACACAAGTGTGTTTATTGCACGAATGGGTGGCGTAACAACTGTGATGTCACAGTTGAGTTGCTCTGTGTTCATACTACAGTCCCCAAGATTTTTTAAAGCTTGTGGAACTTTTTTTTTTTTCCCCCACTCTGGCCATTGAATATCAATGGCAAACAAGTATCCTTTTTTTGCCCCTAATGGTTTAAAAATAGATTAGAGCATACACCGTACAACAGCAAAACTTAGTCTTTGGGATGCAAATAGAAATAGATTTAATGCAAATGACTGTTTATGTTACAGTGTACAGATGTCCACATGGTCAGTGACAGCGAAGGAGACGACTTTGAGGATGCTCCTGAATTTGGAGTAGACGAGTCTGAAATCTTTGGCATGGGAAGCTCGAGTTGTCGAAAGTCGCCAATGAGTAAATTACAATTCCCAGTTACTCTCTTTCATGAATATCAGTGCTGGTGGCTTAATGTATCTCAGGATAAAATGAATTGTCCTTTTTCTGTTTTCTCAGTGCCAGAAAACAGTGAAAATGAGGGCGATGCTTTACTGCACTTTACCTCCGAGTTCTCATCAAGGTGAGTCTGCAGGACAAGTCAACATTCAACAGTTTTACTGGAGGTTGTTTAGAAATGGTCTTAAATACAAGCAAGGTGCGACATTATTTGGGGCAGTTGTACTGTTAAATAAATAAATGGGAATCCGTATATGTTTGACCTAGTGGTCTGATGGCAGTTTACCATTTATTATAAAATTTGAGAGAGTTTAAATTTGTCATGTTATGCTCTACTGATGTAGAATTATATTAAACATGTTTAAAAACCTATTAATTATTGAAGAAACGTAACGCACAAAAAAGACCTGTTCTTATTTTGATAATCAATTTTTTTTATCATTTTGATTTTCTGATGGGTAATGCTCTTAAGCATGTGAAGTGGATATGAGATGTCTAGAGATGTATGATATTCAGAAAACCAGGATATTTGGTTGTACAACCCCGATTCCAAAAAAGTTGGGACAAAGTACAAATTGTAAATAAAAACGGAATGCAATGATGTGGAAGTTTCAAAATTCCATATTTTATTCAGAATAGAACATAGATGACATATCAAATGTTTAAACTGAGAAAATGTATCATTTAAAGAGAAAAATTTGGTGATTTTTAAATTTCATGACAACAACACATCTCAAAAAAGTTGGGACAAGGCCATGTTTACCACTGTGAGACATCCCCTTTTCTCTTTACAACAGTCTGTAAACGTCTGGGGACTGAGGAGACAAGTTGCTCAAGTTTAGGGATAGGAATGTTAACCCATTCTTGTCTAATGTAGGATTCTAGTTGCTCAACTGTCTTAGGTCTTTTTTGTCGTATCTTCCGTTTTATGATGCGCCAAATGTTTCCTATGGGTGAAAGATCTGGACTGCAGGCTGGCCAGTTCAGTACCCGGACCCTTCTTCTACGCAGCCATGATGCTGTAATTGATGCAGTATGTGGTTTGGCATTGTCATGTTGGAAAATGCAAGGTCTTCCCTGAAAGAGATGTCGTCTGGATGGGAGCATATGTTGCTCTAGAACCTGGATATACCTTTCAGCATTGATGGTGTCTTTCCAGATGTGTAAGCTGCCCATGCCACATGCACTGATGCAACCCCATACCATCAGAGATGCAGGCTTCTGAACCGAGCGCTCATAACAACTTGGGTCGTCCTTCTCCTCTTTAGTCCGAATGACACGGCATCCCTGATTTCCATAAAGAACTTCAAATTTTGATTCGGCTGACCACAGAACAGTTTTCCACTTTGCCACAGTCCATTTTAAATGAACCTTGGCCCAGAGAAGACGTCTGCGCTTCTGGATCATGTTTAGATACGGCTTCTTCTTTGAACTATAGAGTTTTAGCTGGCAACGGCGGATGGCACGCTGAATTGTGTTCACAGATAATGTTCTCTGGAAATATTCCTGAGCCCATTTTGTGATTTCCAATACAGAAGCATGCCTGTATGTGATGCAGTGCCGTCTAAGGGCCCGAAGATCACGGGCACCCAGTATGGTTTTCCAGCCTTGACCCTTAAGCACAGAGATTTTTCCAGATTCTCTGAATCTTTTGATGATATTATGCACTGTAGATGATGGGTTCGAACTCTTTGCAATTTTACACTGTCGAACTCCTTTCTGATATTGCTCCACTATTTGTCGGTGCAGAATTAGGGGGATTGGTGATCCTCTTCCCATCTTTACTTCTGAGGGCCGCTGCCACTCCAAGATGCTCTTTTTATACCCAGTCATGTTAATGACCTATTGCCAATTGACCTAATGAGTTGCAATTTGGTCCTCCAGCTGTTCCTTTTTTGTACCTTTAACTTTTCCAGCGTCTTATTGCCCCTGTCCCAGCTTTTTTGAGATGTGTTGCTATCATGAAATTTCAAATGAGCCAATATTTGGCATGAAATTTCAAAATGTCTCACTTTCTACATTTGATATGTTGTCTATGTTCTATTGTGAATACAATATCAGTTTTTGAGATTTGTAAATTATTGCATTCCGTTTTTATTTACAATTTGTACTTTGTCCCAACTTTTTTGGAATCGGGGTTGTACTTGAATCCTGTGAATTATTTACATTCATACTTCAAGTATGTGGATGTCCAGAAATAGACATATTGGAGTTAGACTGAAGGGGGAAAATGCAAAAAACTTTGTTTTTTAATGTTTGTGGAAATACAGTTAATTAGATTTGATGTACATTGTACATATAAAAATGGTTATGAATTTGGAGATATTCAATTATATATATCTACATATTCAAATTTAAATATGTAGTCTGTAGCTTTAGATTAGATCTACTTATTATTATGATTTGTTGTTTTATCTACTATTTTATTCCATACTTCACTGTGCAAATTACCATCTTGGATAACAATATAGCTGTCCCTGATTGACACCTGTGTATTGAATAAAAGTGATTAGTTGGCAGCATTTCATGCTATCTAAAGAGCAGGAACATGATTAGATTATTTTGTGTATTTAGAATTATTGTATACAAATGGCTTTTGACAAAAATGTATCAAATTAATAAACTCATGAATTTGGCACATTTCTGTCACAAGGCAGTGTTTGTCTTGTTATTGTTGAATGTTACTTTAACTAACTATTTTTAGTCTAAAAGCTCATAGGTCTCACCTGTGTGTGTGTGTGTGTGTGTGTGTGTGTGTGTGTGTGTGTGTGTGTGTGTGTGTGTGTGTGTGTGTGTTAGATATGGAGAATGCCATCCAGTCTTCTTCATTGGTTCCTTGGAGGCAGCATCTCAAGAGGCCTTTTATGGCAAAGCCAGAGATGTGAGTACATCATGATAGCTTCAGTGTGTAGTTGAGAAATTGAGTATGAGGGAGTATTGCATAATTGGTACCATTTCTTTTTGCAATGAAGTGGTGTTTAACTTAATGGAAATATATATATAAAATGTAAAATGCTCAAGTGTTTTAACTGGGAAACTTGCATTTTTCAGACGAAATACATCATGGATCTGAGTGACATATTTAAATAATATTGGCTGGCTTTGAGTGGTCTATCAGATATATTCCATCCATCCATTATCCGTAACTGCTTATCGTGTGCAGGGTCGCGGGCAAGCTGGAGCCTATCCCAGCTGACTATGGGCAAGAGGCGGGGTACACCCTGGACAAGTCGCCAGGTCATCGCAGGGCTGACACATAGACACAGACAACCATTCACACTCACATTCACACCTACGGTCAATTTAGAGTCACCAGTTAACCTAACCTGCATGTCTTTGGACTGTGGGGGAAACCGGAGCACCCGGAGGAAACCCACAGACACACTGGGAGAACATGCAAACTCCACACAGAAAGGCCCCTGTTGGCCACTGGGCTTGAACCCAGAACCTTCTTGCTGTGAGGTGACGGTGCTAACCACTACAGCACCGTGCCACCTATATTCCATTTAGTTAGTATGATACTGAACTCGTCTTCGTCTCATTCAGTATCATGCTAGCTGAATGGAATATATCTGATAGACCATGAAAAAGAGCCAGCCAATATTATTATTATTATTATTATTATTATTATTATTATACTTACAGTGTACACTTCATTTTCAGCATTCTCGAAGGCCAACGCTAGCTTACCCGTGACTCAGTGCTGTTAGTGCGGCAGTCCAGTTACCTTCTAGTCGGTGTAGCAGGAGCATTAATGAAGGCCAATATGAGCTGACCCGCAAACTGGTGCTGTTAACGTGGCAGTCCTGTTATCTTCCAGTTGGTGTAGTGTTAGCGAAGGCCAATGCTAGCGCAGTCAAGCTGATTATTATTATTATTATTATTATGATTATTATTTTCCCTGTGTAATTTACTTAGTTACTTTTCACATCAACACTGACAGCTGCCCAGAACGGAGCTACCTGACAGCCAAAATTCTCTCAAAACCTTCCATTCTTAACGAAGCAAATCTGGCAGCCATGTTTGTTTACAAATTGTCACTTGCTTGCTAACGTGAAAGTTTTACATCTCCGATGTGTGAAGTCATGTTGTCTTGACAACGTGCAATATTGTAACAATATTGCACCCTCATTCTCCATCGGGTAGAGTGGCGTAATACACGGAGGATAAGCGATATGATAATATTGCATGCTATCAATAAACCCACTAGAAGGGAATAGAAGACATATTTTTATTCCATGGAAAAAGTGGCCCGTGTATATGTATATAATAAATAAATAATATTGGCTGGCTTTTTTTTGTGGTCTATCAGATATATTCCATTCAACTAGCATGATATCGAACTCATCTTTGACTCGTTCGATATCATGCTGAATGGAATATATCTGATAGACCATGAAAAAAAAAAAAGCCAGCCAATATTATTCAAATATGTCACTCAGATCCGCAATGTATTTTGTATGAAAAATGTTTTTCAACACAAGAAGATAAACAACTTCATATCTTCAAGCCAACATGTGATTTTCTTTTTATTATATGAGTGATTCCACGCTTATGGGTACTGAAATGGGGACATGAACTTATTCACCTAAAACCATTTCTTTTTTTACCATCAGGTCACAAAACATGTAATCTTTAATGAATGATATGTTAAAAGATAACTTTAATTTTCTGAGATGTAATAAAAACATATTTATATGCCAAAGTCAAGCCTATGAGTTCCAAAATGATGTCTGTTACATTACTTCTGTTACGATTGTCCATCTCGCGTCTGTTACAAATTAATTACAATCTAGCTATATACCATGTTAATCTTATTGAAAGAATGTGTATGTTTATTCTACTACACATGTTTATTAATTATATTTGCTAAAACATCACCTTCCTATGTTTCAAAAAGTAATTCTACATTGTTAAAATTGAGAATATATATGTCCACAACACTTCTGTTACGTTCTGACTTTGGCATATAAATATGTTTTTATTACATCTCAGAAAATTAAAGTTATCTTTTAACATATCATTCATTAAAGATTACATGTTTTGTGACCTGATGGTAAAAAAAAGAAATGGTTTTAGGTGAATTTTTAAAAATAAGTTCATGTCTCCATTTCAGTACCCATAAGCGTGGAATCACTCATATAGAAACATTCACAAACAAAAAGTACCCAAATTTATCAAAACAATTCATTGATATCCTCACAAATGACACATAGAGATTTATGTCAAGGTTTTGGTTCTCCATGTCCCGGTTGTTGCGCATATGAAAAAATGAGTATTTCCCATTAAAACGCTTGCTTGTGTCAAACTATACACACACACACACACACACACACACACACACACACACACACACACACACACACGCTGCATATGTCTACTGAATGACAAAAATGTTCAGTTTTCATTTCAGTGTTGCATCTCACTCTCTCCTATAACAGCACTTAGCTGAGAAATAAATACAAGATCTTGTGTTCTGCAGTTGTAGTAATGTGGCATGAAGAAAACCTGTCAAGCATTGTTAGGAGTTTGTAAAAAAGAGACTGACTCATGTCTGTTTCACAAACTTTAGTGAAAAAAATCTAAAATCTTTTCAAATCCCTACACCTCACACATATGGAGTTTTCTAACCTTTTAAGGTGTATAAACCTTGCTGATGGTTTGATTGACAGCGAGTCCCTTTCGTTGCTATAATTCCCCATTAAAACTTGCCTGTTTCCCTTTTGAACAGATGAAGCTTTATTTATAGCGGCTCAGTGCTGCTTCTCTGGCCGCGGTCTCAAAAGGAGGCTTGTATCAACTGACAGCTTGTGTGGATTACAGTTTTATTAGACAGGGAAGAAGCAGCAAGATGTTAGGGGGGTTTCGGAGCACAAGGGGGAGGTTAGACTGGCATTTTGCCCGCTACCCAGCTGAACTCCTGTAGTGCCCTCAATATGGCTGCTGCTTTCTCTGAAGAAACTGTACATAGTGTCAATGAAAATAAACCTGACAGGGAAAAAATAGTGTTCTGACCCTTTATATCATCTTCCATTTTACCATCTATCTCTTTTCATCTATCTCTCCTTGCTCGTCAGTCGTCTTCTCTCATTCCTCTCCAGTCTTTTGCTTTCCCTCGACGACTAGTAATAACTTTCACCCCAGTCCCCTGATAAAAGACCATGTCCTTCTCCGATTGCTCATTAAACGGATATATTGTGCGTGTGGGTGTCCTTGCCATGGTCTCAAAGGCTGGCGAAGCTAATCACTAAGTAAAACACTACATTTGATGAAGTGTTTCTGAAGAGGCAGAGATGCTCCCAATCCGCCCTTAATGAAAATGCTGAGGGCCCTCGAGTTCAGCCCTGGGGATCAGCAGTAAGGCTCTCCTATCAGGCCACCCATCAGCAGCAAGCTTCTTCCCAAATCCCCTTAACGTCCAGCTAATCACAGTAACCCCACTCTCGCTTACACAAAGACGCGCATCAAAATTCATTGCTCCTCCAGCGCCTCCGTCATACACAAGACACGATTCTGCATTCACAGAACGATAAGGGCAGATGAAAGAAAAAGAAATTCCTCTGGACTTTCAATCTTGTTTGACAGTTGTGTTTTGATATGCTTGAGGTGTACCGTATATCTGCATCTATAGTGACTTAAATATTAGCTGATCATTAACCCCCACCCCACCCCCCACCCCCAACTGCCCCAAGTGGCGTCTGTTAAAATAATCGATCAGGACTTGCGTACTTGCTGGTCTGAGGTCATGAGATAGCAGTAATACGAACTCCTCAATTTCCACTGTTTGCTTTTCTGCAAGCTGTAGAGACCGATCATTTTTCCCCCAGCGTCTTTCTCGTGCTGCACTGTGCTGACTAATTAAAAATGTCCTCGACTAAACTCTGTGTGCAGTGCGTTCAAATAGATATTTGTCAAAGGTAACACAGATGTGTGTATGTGTGCAGGTGCGTGAAAATGAGTCTTTAGTATAGTGTTTATTTTCCCTTTATTTCTAGTTATAGGGTTAAATTTATACTCTCCGTTTGTTTTTCCAAGACTGACACTAAAGCCTTGTGCTAAAATGACAATAATACAGGTTTTAAAGGATCTTCTATGTTATTTAGTGTACGTTTGAATGCGGAATGCCTTTGCATGTAAACTTTTTTTTTTTTTTTGCTCTGTAAATTAGCTAGCTTAGTTGGTGTATCTGGCCTGAGTGCCCTTATGGGAGAATTCACTCTCATGTTGCAGATAATAATAAGCTGTATTTGAGGTGCAAAGTCTCCTGGCAGTGAGTTTTTGTTTTAGGTTTAATCCTTGGAGCAGCCTAACTGCCGCTGGCAGTTTCAGAGTGCCCGCCATTAAAGGGGCCTTGGGAAGTGAACACTGTCAGACGGCAGCTGTGTGTGAAAACGAGCGCTCGCCTGCTCACAAGACAGATCAGTTTACTTCCTCTTTTCCTCTCCTCCCTTTTTCCTTCCCTCTTCCCTCCTTCATTTTGTTCAGCCCCTCTACCTGTGCCATCGTGAGCAGGTGCAGGGAAGTCAGGATTTGGACGAGAGCTTTTGGGTCAGTTTCTAGCCTTGCACAGACCTAGTAATTTTCACAGAGCCCTGATTTCTGCAGGTTAGAGAAAAGCCCCACAAAAGATGAGCTCAGAGAGTGCGGCACAACAATGTGATGAAAGTGGTGAGGAGGGGCCGGTCTTAATAGAGGGGTGTGAAATGTAGGGAGCTAGCTAAAGAGTGTTATTAGAGAGAATACCTTTTCTCACTCCGCTCAGGAAATCTTAGAAGCCTCAATAGGTCAAAACGTCTTCACAGCTCGAGGCGAACGCATTCTCTCACACTCCGTACGTATTTCTTTGGAGGCAGCAAGTGTTGGAGAAAAGTGTGTGTGTGTGTGTGTAATTTTGTATGTGTGCAGAAACTTTCTCTCCGTCCAGACTGCTTTTGCTTGTCTACCCAGCATGAGTGTTTAATCTTTTCAGAGTGATGAATTGAAGAAGTGAAAGAGGCCCGAGTTCTCTCTCACTAGGAGCCATGCTGCTTATTCTAAAGCACTAATCGCTGTGCAAACACAGCAGCACTCTCTAGCCCTCGCTCCATACACACCACTGTATACCCCAACTTTCTCTTTTCCTTTCACACTCCCTCGTGTCACGGCTAGACCTGCTTTCCACACCGCGCTGCTCAGAAATCCCTCAGCGGTGACGAAGAGAAAACGTCAGGGGGTCAGCGAGAGAAAACCATCCAGTGTTTTGTGATTTGGCGTTTTTTTTTTTATTCCCCTACATCGTCCCGGGAAACCTTTCATGTTTGAGACGGTGTTTGCTTTTTAATTAGTTGCTCAGTCCGTTGCATGATGGTGTAAACATGTGCGGATTCCAGTGTCCATCAATATTGCGTGCAGCACTCTCCACTAACCTGCGTCGCAGAGGAAGGCCGTTGGCATTTGATGCAAAACAAATAAAGTGATTTGTTCGCTTTTTGTTTTGTCGCCAACACCTTTTGAAGAAAGTTTTATTTACCTCGTGTTGATTTGATTTGGTTTGGGTATTAGCTTGACTCTTTGTTTGGCCTCTGTGGGTGCTGGGGGTTACCTGTCTGCATATGGATGCTAGTGCGCCATGTTCGGAGTGATGCTGTTGAAAAGCTTCCTACAATAAGAGGAATGCTGAGCCGGGCTTAGAGAAAGCAATGTCTTCATAGGCCCACTGAGACTTTGGCTTTCATTGGTTGGCACTCTCAACAGGGCCTTAGTGAAATGAAAGTTCTCCACCTTGACTGTTATAAATGAGAGATTTTTGTGGCTACTGCCTCATAGAGGCGGGAGCCACTATATCATCGCGTTGTAAGAATGAGTGTAACAGTCGTGCACTGCGCATACGCATACAGCTGTTCCTGTTAAAATGGCTGGTGAGTGTATACAATTCGGTTCACCATTTGAAATAAATGGACTAGACCAGGGCTTTTCAAAGTGTGGGGCGCCAGAGTTCTTCAGGGGGGGCGCAACGTGAGGAAAAATAAACCAGAATAAGTTACTATTGCGGACATTTAGCAAACTTCAGCTAGCCTTTGCCAGAGACAAAATGGATCGATTTTTAGTACCTAAAGCTACAGTGAGTGAGGAGACAGAGTCTGGGCCAAGCAAAAAAACAGAGCCTCCAGGATGTTGCGATTTGCAACTTCAGCGCAAATTCAACCAATCCCCGCGAATTCAGGGCGGTGTTGCAATTATATCCAATCACCGCAACTTTCCCGCAAAGTTGACCAATCGTTGGCGTCGTCTTGAGGTGACATTGACAAACTACCTTCTGCCTTACTTCCATGTATACGTTCAAGAGAAGCAGCATGCGCGCAGTGTTGCCAGATGGGCCGTTTCAAGTGCATTTTGGCGGGTTTTGAACATATTTTGGGCTGGAAAACGTCAGCAGTATCTGGCAACATTGCATGATGTCCGAGTCAGTGTTTATATAGGCTTAAATTCTGTTACTGAAAGTATGTTATGTTTACAGTGAAGCACTGTGTGCACTTTATTTTTTTTTTTACTTAATATAAAAAATTAATGGATGCCAACATTTTTGCCAAAATGATATTTTATTTTCCATTGTTTAGGCAGCTTCAGCATCATACTGTGAGATTCTGTTCAAATTGTTGTTTTTTTTCTTCTATGAAGCCTGAGCCATTTATTTTATTAGTTTATAATTATTTTGTTTAATTTAGTCTTCAGGAGAGACTGCCTGCACACAGTACTAGTATTAATAGTTTTTTTTTTCTTGCATGAAAGCTGAGGCATTTATATTATATTTTAAGGTAACTTCATGTTGTGCTGTGAGGTTCTCTGCACTTTAACTTTTGAACCAACAGGTGCATTTGGACAAGTAAAGCCTATTTTTCTGCATTTTTGTAGTCCTGGTAATCTTTTATATTGGTAAAGATGTTTATAGGACCATTTCTCAGTGTCTTTGTTTTTTTAATCAATAGTTTTTCAGTAATAACTGAATATTTAACATATCACTCAATTTTAATCACAAAAAGAGAAAATTGCAACAATTTCTCGCAACTTTCACTTCCTCACGCAATGTAAACGCAACAAAAACCTAAAACACACCGCAACTTTCATCGCAATTTTTTGGAAACCCCCGCAACATCAGACATTTTAGCCTGCAACAATCACAAAAAAGGCCCATGAAATCCTGGGGGGACTGAAAAAAGAAGGAAGTATGACCACGATTATTTAAAGTTTGGATTTTCATGGACTGGATCTGAAGATGCTCCACTGCCACAGTGTGTTGTCTGCCAAGAGGTGCTAGCTAACGATGCTATGAGATGTTTAAAATGTGTAAAACAAGATGTTTTAAAAAGCACAGATGTTTAAAATGTGAAAAAGAAAAATGTGTACAACAACCATTTTTTTAAATACGACTGGAACATTAAGTATAGCAACAACAAAAATTGTAAGGGGAGCGCTGTTGTTTATTTGCTCTCCGAGGGGGGGCTGACTCTCCCACACTTTGAAAACCCCTGGACTAGACTAAAGAATCGCTTTCAGACATGTTTATGCTTATTACAGAGGGAAAGTGCGTTTCTATTTTAAAATATACTCCAGGTTGTCCCCCTTTCCTCTCCTTCTTCGGCTACTGGTCCCATGTGTGATGTAGATCTGACGCACTTCCGAGTTGTTACAGGAAATTGTCGAAAAGAGTATTGAGACCACTGAGCTCTAGCGCCGGACCTTTTTCCGAGAAATAAGAGTTTCGGTCATTGTGATAACGCGTGTATGTCAGCCTCGGTTCTGAGGTTTCAGTTTCAAAAACTGTAGAGGTAAGAGTAGAATAATATAAAGTACAGACACTTGGTATATTTTACTTCAGTGATTAAAAAAAATTGTTCATTTTTGGATTGCGCTTCATTTTTGTGGCTATTGCCTCATCGAGTAAATATATATGCTATACTGTATTTACTATATGGACATGGTATCAGAAAACAGTTTTATTCATAAGGAGTAGCCACATGTACCCAAAGGGTACCTATTTTTATTGTTCTGTTTTTCTGTTCCTCAGAGAAAGCTGTTGGCCATCTACCTCCACAATGATGACAGTGTTCTCAGCAATGTCTTCTGCTCCCAAATGATGTGTGCAGAGTCCATAGTGTCATATTTGAGCCAGAATTTCATCACATGGGCCTGGGACGTCACTAAAGAAGCTAACAAAGCCAGGTAACACATGCACTGACGCTCACTCTTCCTCAGAGGCCATTGAAAAATGGAGATCGGAAGCATTTTCACACCTAAAATGGATGATCTCTTAATGAGAGGTGTTCCCCTTCCCCCATTCTCTCGCCTCTCTCCCTTCTTATTCACTTCTATAACAAAAGCAGTTGTGTTTACTCTCTGAGGCCCCGACAGGGCAATCTGCATTAATCTGCCCCAGTAAAGGGTCAGTTATACTCCTAGGTCTTATTCACTGCACTGCTATGAATCTCTTCATTGTGGCAAAGGTGGAGGAGGGTGACATGGTTTGGTATCTTGAATGATTGATTTTTTTTTCGTTCTTTTCTTTTGGCACGTATTTGAAATTGTAACTGTAATTGTAGTGTGGTTGTTGATTTAAGTGTATTATTTCCTTAGCCTCGTTATTTTGGTGGAATCCATCTTTTTGGAATTGTGGCTGTGTTTACAGTGTACAATCACTACCCATGCTACTATGTCATTTAAGTTTTTTGGTGATTATCACTATGATCAACCAGTCATTAGCACTACTGATATGAATGGCAAAAACTAAACTTGACTATACAATATGCTTGTGGCTATGGGAAGGGAATGTTAACACGCATAATAAAAATGAGCTACATTCATTAGTGTGCAGCAGGCATTTCAGATCGCTGGACTATGAGGGAGATCTGAAAGAGTTATTAGCACATCCACTAGAGGAAAAAAAAATTCACCAGCACTTTATTTCCAGCTTATCACTCACGGAAATAGTTCTGTACATGAGGCTTTTTTTTTTTTTTAATAATTTTTAAATTTATCTTGGTACAAGAAATAACTTCCATTAATTTCAGGGAATTGGATCAATAGAGAAGACCTGTTTATTACTATGTGGTTGAGTGTAAGGAGTTGGCGCCAACTACTAAAAATAAAACCCTCGTCTTTACGGTGTCTCCACTTTAAATTGTAGACTAATTGTCCAACAGCTAGCTACTGGCAGTACTATCTTGTATTAGGATTTGCATTTTAATTTTGGAATTTTTCTCTCCTATGACTAAGGAGGAGAAGAAGGAAGGTGAGAGAGGTAAAGGGAGGGAGGGCCTGGCCAGGCAGCAGATGGAGTCTTGATTGGTCCCAGCAGGCTTTGCTGCAGGGCAGGCCCAAGCTTTTCCTTCCACTAGGCTTCACCCCAAAGGCCTCCTCCTGGAGCAGGTTGTCTCCAAAAGGCAGCGAGTGACCCTTCTCCTGCAGGAGCTCCTTCAGTTGGGCCCCTACCTTCATTCCTCCCACTCTCCCCTAGTGCTTTTTGCCCCAGCTGAGCCTTTCTACCGCAGATTAAAGGCGGACAACATCTGGGCCTATTCATGAAGGGAACGGTGACACACACTCACACACGACTGTGTGTTTTTGTGTGCGCACACAAAGTCATGTCTTGAGACACCCACTTACACATTCTCACGCTCCTGAGTTGAGTTTAACTGAATGATGATTGGCAGAGTTCTCAGTTATTGGTGGTGTGTGTGCGCGTGTGTGTACGAAAAGTACTCTGAGGCTCAGTGTTTCATCTTTGTAAGAACAACTGCTGTGCTTCTCTACCTGAGTCTTTTAACACACTATAACTTGTAGATTAATTATGCATAAATCTGCTGAGTATAGCTCTGTGTAATTAACACTCCTGAGACAGAATGCTTGTTATATTAAGTTGTTTTTATATTTGTATCACTTTGAACAGTTGATTTATTTCATTAGTAAGGGCTTTTTTTTTTCGTAATGGAACTTGCCTCACCCTGTCATGCAACAGTACAGAAAAGTATTCATGGAACAGTTGTCACTCAAATATGAAACTAAGAAATGAGAATATCTGAAAGAGGGCAAAGCTGTCATTTCCATTAGGAAGTCGTGCATGATGAGACGATTAAAATGCCAGGTGTTGCCCGTGTTGGGGGGGAAAAAAAGAACCACCCCAAGGAGCTATGAAAACTCTATGTTCTCACGTATTTCTTCCGCTGTCATGAAAATGAAAAGTCAGCAGTGGATGGCATGCCTGGAAATATTGCAAGTGTATTTGTATGATGGCTTTTTTTTTTAGGTATGTGAAAAATGATTCTGAGACAAACTGTATCGAATATTTCCAATGCCTGTTTGAGTTCCACTAGTTTGCAGGAATGATACTCCACATTTCTCAAAGAAAATGGTAGATTAAATGCTTCTTTATGATACCTTTTCGCACTTACTGACACACACTTTGTCTGGCTTTTTATCCCCCGCTGGTCAAAAGGCCTGAAGATGGCTTATGTCGTAGCGATTTCCGTTTGTCCGTCCGTCCTGGGAAGGGTGCTCAACTTCTGAAATAACTCCTCTCACAATTTTTGGAGGAATTTCACGAAACTTGGCAGGATTCTTTGTTACATGTCGGTAATACGCATATTGTAATTTCGTTAAATTCAGTCACATTTTACCACAGTTACAGCCCTTGATTAACAAAATTATAATTTGACAATTTCATGAGTGTGTTTTCCTTCTGAAATCAACTCCTCTCACAATTTGTGGAGGAATTTCACCAAACTTGGCAAAAGGCTTTGTTATATGACAGTTATACGCATATTGAAATTTCGTTTAATTTGGGCAGATTTTACCAGAGTTATGCCCTTCATTATTAACAAACTTGTACTTTGGCAATTTCATCAAGGTGTGCTTGCTTTCTGAAATCATCTCCCCTCACAATTTTTATCCCCCACTGGCCGAAAGGCCCGAAGGGGGATTACGTCGTGGCGATGTCTGTCCCTCTGTCCCAGGAAGGGTACTTGCCTTCTGAAATCAACTCCTCTCACAATCTTTGGAGGAATTTCATGAGACTTGACAGGATTCTTTGTTATATGTCAGTAATACGCATACTGCAATTTCGTTCAATTCTTTCACATTTTACCAGATTTATGGCATAGTTGCCAGCGTGGGATATTGTGCTTTCAGAGCACTCTTGGGATTTTTTTTCTTTCACTTTTTAATTCCTGTTCAGTGTAATGCTGAATAATTTCATCCAACTTTCTATTCGTTCCTGTAATAAAGTACTCTTTGCTTGTTCTTTCACTCTTTCCTTGACCCATCATTCTTCTCTGTTCCATCAATCTATTTTACCAGCTTGTTATTAAGGCTGCACTTATTAAAGGAAGAAGAGAGAATCTAATCTATATTTGCATTCAGTCTATAGCAATTCATTAATATTATGACATTTACTGTGAGCTCTGCGAGCCTGCACGCTACCCTTTTCCTTCAGTGAAATGTTAATTTAAAGTTCTGTCTTTGTAATGGAATAAGAAATCCTCCTTGGCCTATCAAATTCAACAAGGCAGGAGTGGAATACTAATTTGTCTGTGTGATATGTTTAGAGCGAGAGAGGTGTCACTCAAGAGAAAAGCCAGAATAGTTTTATTTAATACATTGAGCCCTCTTCTCGAGATGTGTGATTTTGTGTGGTCATATTGCTATATAGCTGTTTGTCTTTATTCCACCTATCCAAGAGTGATTCTGAAGTATATCCATCTCTGTTCTTTTCTCACTTTCCCTTACAGACTACTCACTATGTGCACACGGCATTTTGGAAGTGTTGTTGCACAGACCATTAGGACGTACAAAATTGACCAGTTCCCCCTCTTACTGATAGTCATGGGCAAAAGGACATCAAATGAAGTTTTAAACGTTATTCAAGGTAACTGTGCAGTGTGGATGATGCGGAAAGGTTTCTCATGCAAGCAATTCAAATCATTTTCTGTATTTTTGCATATGATATAAAACAGGGTTACTCAAAAGTATATTAGTACATTTCTATGAAAGCAGTGCAAGTGCAGTAACAAATCATTGATCACACATTATACCCTTTTTTATCATCAAGAAAAAGATCTTTTCACTAACAACTGGTAATATGACATTTATATGATTCATAATTTATAGCAATATAGGTTCAAGTATAGGTCTCCTATCACCAAAACAGGAGTGTTGGCTTTAAAAAAACAATGAAAATGTTATAATGCTTGTGTTTAATATCTACACAGATATATTATTTAACACTTGGGGGGATTAAAAAAAAGAAGTAAAAATCAACATTTTAAAGTGATAATGTTTGCATCAAATAAGCGGCTTAGACTCAAACATTGTCATTAAAAACAAAAACTTGTGTGTATGTGCATTCACAGTACCAGTCAAAAGTTTGCACACACCTTCTAATTCAGTAGATTTTCTTTATTTTTATTAATTAAAATACACATCATGTCTTAAATTAATGATGGATGCTGTTTCTCTTTACTTAGTTGAGCAGTTCTTAAGTTATTCCATGAAATCAAGTTGTACATGAGCTGATAGCCAACGAGGTGCGAACGCTGAGTCGGCTATAAGCCATGTTCGACGAGATTGAGTGGAATAACTGTTTTATTCTAGCCACATTCACTGGATTTTGAGAAACGGAGCTTTTTTATTTTTGCAAATTCAATAAATAAAAACTTTATACAAAACATCAGACGAAATAATTTCTGCTTAGATTGTAAACAAACCAGCGAAATGGCAGTAGCAATTTGTAAAAAATGCAGCAATAATAATTCCTGAAAAATAAAAAAAAGAATTTCTTACCATCAAATACTTTTATTCCATATTTTGTTGCTTTTTTTTTTGTATTTTGGGGGGTTTTCTTTTTGGGTCGAGTTTTTAAGTTTGTTCCTGGTTGGTTCAGCAGTACACTCCACCATTTTGTTTTTCTCTATTCACGGTATATGAGCTGATAGCCTAGTAGTAGAGTAGCCAATCGGCGCACGTGAATGTGGATAGAATAATATGGATTACTACAGTTGTGGAATAGGGCTATTTAGTGTATTTTTATTATTTACTGTTTGATTTCAAATGCATTAAGAAGGCAAGAAATTGCACTAATTAACCTTTGATGAGACAACTTAATTGAAGAGCATTCCAGATGACTACCTCATGAAGCTGGTTAAGATAATGCCAATAGTATGCAAAGCGTCCTCAAGGTAAACACTGGCTACTGTGAAGAATCTAAAATATGAAACATTTTTAAAAAAAACGTATTTGTTTACCACATAATTCTATGCATGTTCCATATGTTATTTCATAGTTTTGATGTCTTCAGTATTGTTCTGCCATGTGGAAAATAGTCAAAATACAGAAAAACCTGAGAACGAGTAGGTGTGTCCAAATGTTTGACTGGTACTAACACACACACACACACACACACACACACACACACACACACACACACACATATATGTAAATATATGTGTGTGTGTCTGTAATATATATATGTGTGTGTGTGTGTGTGTAATATGCATGTGTGTGTGTGTGTAATATGTATGTGTGTGTGTGTGTGTGTGTGTAATATGTATGTGTGCATCTATATGTGTGTGTGTATATGTGTATATATACTATTCAAAAAAAATAGGGGATATTGGATTTACAAGTAGAATGAAATGCAGATCATGAGGTCAGGAAGGAAACAAATGACAGAAAAGCATTAAGGAAACATTTGTCAATTTATTCGAAACCCTGTGTACAGTCAGTAAAGGACAGATTCTCCAGAATAAGGGTCAACACAAACACAGGGTCACACAGCAAATTTACCACCATTTTGAAATCGAGTCAGTAGCGGGTAAAACCCCCTTGGCGTGGCATACTCCTAACGAGACGTCCCAGGTCATTTTGGGGAATGTTATTCCATTCCTGTTGCAATGCTGCAGCAAGTTCTTGGACATTGGCAGAAGGTTGTTGACGTTGGCGTAGCCGCTGTCCAAGAATGTCCCAGACGTGCTCGATGGGGGAAAGGTCCGGACTGAGTGCTGGCCATGGTAATCTGGTGATATTCTGCTGCTGGAGGTAATCTGTAACGATCCTGGCCCTATGACATCTGGCATTGTCATCTTGGAAAATGAAACGGCGGCCATAACGACGTGCAAACGGCACAACATGGGGTGCCAAGATGTTGTCCCGGTAGTACTGCCCTGTGACACGTCCAGCAACAACATGCAAGTCTGTTCTGCCGGCAGCAGTGATGCCTCCCCACACCATTACAGAGCCACCCCCATACGGATCATGTCTAATGACGTTAACGTCATGGAAACGTTCGTTACGTCGGTGCCAAACCCTCCTGCGTCTGTCCAGGAAGTCCACAGTGAACCTCGACTCATCTGAGAACATTACGTGGTTCCATCGGCGATTATCCCAGCGTTGATGATGACGACACCATTGGAGTCTGGCCCTAATGTGACGATCCCTCAAACAGGGAATGACACGAGGACGTCGGGCGTGTAAGTGAAATCTGTGCAGTCAATTCCTGATGGTCTGGCCACTCACTACCAAGCCAGTATCCCTTCGAAGTTGAGACCTTATCTGATTTGCTGTTACCATACGATTTCTCAAGGCAATAGTGCGGATGAATCTGTCCTGAGCCTGAGTTGTTGCCCTTGGTCGACCGGATCGTGGTCTATCCTGAACAGACCCTGTAGCACGATGTCTGGACCATAATCTGCTGATGACAGACTGGGAAACATTCAATGCTCTTGCCACAACGACCTGTCTTGTGCCAACCTGTAGCATGCCAAGGGCACGTAACCTCTCATCCTGTGTTAGACGGCGCATGGTCTCTGTTTAATTAACGACTTCAACCACTGATAATCTGATGCTTTCTCTTCAAAATCTTCCTTTGGAGTGGCTCTAACCTTCCAATTCAGAGTCATGCAAATTTGTGGCACGACCCCCTTGATCATCAGTAGCATCCCGTGCTGATCATGAGAGTGTCATTGATGTGTTTGGGTGATGAATTTCTTTGGAAATGCTTCCTCAGTAAGGAACTATACAACATGCTTTCGTATCCCTTTGTATATGTGAAAATTTGGATCTCAAAATAAAATATCCCCTACCTTTTTTGAATAGTATGTATGTATGTATGTATGTATGTGTGTGTGTGTGTGTGTGTGTGTGTGTGTGTGTGTGTGTGTATGTGTGTGCATGCAGATGATGCATCTCAAGAGCTTCAGGCACTGTTCACATCAAACTTCAGAATGGGGGAAAATGTGATCTCAGTGGATTTGACTGGAGCATGGTTGATGGTGCCAAACAGTCAGACTGGTTTTGCTACCGTAACTCAAGTAACTACTCTCTACAATGATGGTGAACAGAAAAGTATCTCAGAATGCACAACACATTGAACCTTGAGGCAGATGGCCTACAACAGCTGAAGACCAGAACAGGTTCCACTGCCGTCAACCAGGAACCAGGCTACAGCAGGCCCAGGCTTGCCAAAACTGGACAGTTGTAACTTGGAACAAGACCAGGAAACATTTTCCAGTCTTATTTGATGTGAACATTAATTGAAGTTCTTGACCTTTATCTGCATGCTTGTATTTGTTGCACTTCTGTTGCATGATTGGCTGACTTGAATAATTATATGAATGTGCAGGGTTACATGTCTTCCTAGCTGGAACTCTAGGGTTAGGGTTAGAATTACCTTTCTGCTTAATAGTACAGTATAGAAATATTCTGAAGTAATGTTTGTAAGCAATCTTGTTCTGTTTAGTCAACTGTGTTAAATGTGTGTATGTGTCTTTACAGGTAACACTACAGTGGATGACCTGATGATGAGGCTGATGGGCGCGATGGAAATCTTCACAGCCCAGCAGCAAGAGGACATCCGAGATGAGGTGAGAGGCACAGCCGTGATCGTGTCCTTCCTGAAGTTTCTTACTGATGATTGAATCTAAGTGTTCTAAATTATTTGCATATACTGTATATATAAAATTTGTGTAACTGAGGGACAGAGGACGGATACTTCTGTTTGTTCGGCACTTGCATACAAACGTATAGTAGAAGAAAGCTTTGTAGGCAAGTTGGAACAAAAAAGCAACCGTTTTGAAGAATTTGAATTGTCCCAGTCATACAGAGGGAAACAATACAAGCTCAGAGAGTGTGTGTGTGTTTCATCTGAGTATTAAGAAGCACAATGCATTAGCTACTTTGGTATCATGTGGAGGTCTGTAGTGATGACAAAGTGAACAGGATGTCATTTCTATATGCGCTTGCTGCGTATGGTCACCGCTTGCTTTAAATCAATGGGCACTGTGCAAACAAACTCGCACAAAAAGATAAGACATGCATGTGTGGGATGTCCATTCAAAAATCTGCATTAAGGGATTTTAAAGGACCGGCTTTACCCTTTGTGCCTGTTGCACATGAGAGGAGTACTACAAAGAGAAACTGAGCTCTCTACATGTCATATTAACTACTAGACTTGAGCTTTCAGCACTACGTTTTGCTGTCATTTGAGCTGTATCTTGGTCAGTATTCCTAAGAAATCAAGTCATTGCTCAATACATTTTCTAGCAGTTGGAAACGGGCAGCGTGGGTTGAAAACTTCTTGTTCATTTAAGTGCTTCCACCCACAAGCACCCAGGTGTTTTTATTCAGTCTACATACCATGTGGGTGACTGGAGCTGTCTGTGGTTTACTGGGAAATATTCAAATAACAAGCATGGGTTAGTCATCCCCTGTGGCTGTTTAGGTGATTTGATTTGTGATGACATCTGTCTGTCTTAAACACCTCAACAGTGTTTGAGTTTTCAGACAATCATTAAATATGAAAAGTAGCAGAAGCCATGTTTGCTTTGTGGCTTTAATTCTATACATCTGAAATTTTGAAGTGTTATGGTTAGGAATTTTCATGATGTGATAACCTACACAGTTTTACAGTATCACAGTATTAAGCCACCATTTAAAAGACACATCAGCTGCCAGTGGTGAAATTTAAAGGAAATATACTCACTCACTTTCAGTACCTGCATGTCCTGTTCAGGGTCTTGGTGGATGTGGTGCCCATCCCAGGAACACTTGGCAAAAGGTGCGAGATTATACGCTTTCTTATACGCTTCTGTTATTCATGAACATTGACGCCATTAACACCAATGCCAGTGAAAGGTCCCATTGGCTGCCCTTCTATCAGGCTAACTTTCCTCAGAGTGCAGTGAGATTTTGACACACATTGATACATGGATGGTTTGTGATGGAAACATCCAGCTCCACTTGCCCAGGCTCTGCACTGTCTCCCTGGGTGTAATTAATGGTTTCAGTTGGCTGGGAAGGGAATGTGAAGTGATGGATAGGGTGCTGGAGTGTTATCTGGGTAATGGAGCGGAGGTAATTACTGCAAGAGTCCTCCAGCACCTCCGATAGCTGCCACATTCAGTCCAGCATCAGCTGGGAGTTGAACTCTGAAGTGCACTGGGTGTGAACTGATCACATTTGCAGTGCGACGGTTTTGCTTGCCACTAAGAGCGCTTCATGCCGGAAGAGTTGAAGTACAGCTTTTACAAGTACCTTAAATTAATAAAAGTTGTTATAGACATATTTGGAAATGGAAAATGAATTTGCTGATACAAGACATCTATTTTTATTTGCGTTTACGCGTAATGTGTGTTCAGCTGACTCAGGCTGTCTAGCTTATGTCTAGCTTATTTTACACACACACACACACACGCACGCACGCGCGCTCTTTTCCAAACAGGGCCAGCTAACATAACCAGACAGCATCCACTTACCTGCCAAAATCCCAACTGCATTCCTACATTTCAATGTGTGAGAATACGAGCGAGGCATGTCCCTGTCTGTGTACCGTAATTAAAATAAGTAACATATGTTTTAAAGAGATGTACTTAAACAGTAAAACCAGTGCAGTACAATGGGCAGCTCAGGATTTGTTTTCTCAGCCTGAAGAGAATGTGAAATGTCTACACCAGGTAAAATGGAAACATGCAAACAATCCTGACAGTCATAAGAGAGACACTTCACAATGTTTTAATTGTATGAGTGTATGTTGTAATGTATCTTTTCATCCTTCAACCTCCCTTACGACTGGGAAATTAAGACAAGGAGGTATGAACAGACAGGTTGTTTGACATTTTGATGGGATAGGACCTGGAGCAGAATGACACGAATGCACGGTATGTTACAACATGATGGTATTTGATGAGAACTCTGACATTGAAAAAAGAAGGTGTGAACAGGTAGTTTGACTGACGTGTTGATGGGTGGGACCTGAAATAGAATGGGTGTCTCTCTCTCTCACACACACACACACACACACACACACACACACACACACACACACACAAATTAGATCGTACATTACAATATAATGTCTGTTACATCAATAGATATTATTATGAGATACAAGGTCACATAACCTATTCCGCTTTTTGCCACAGAGAATGTTTGATTTGTGAATTTTCCACTAGGTTTTGGCACATGATTGAAAGGGAAAGTTATACAGTACCAGTCAAAAGTTTGTACACCCATACTCATTCATAGGGTTTTCTTTATTTTAACTATTTTCTGCATTGTAGAACAATAATGAAGACATTAAAACTATGAAATAACATATGGAATTATGTGGTAAACAAAAAGTGTTTAAAAAAAAAAAAAAATATATATATATATATATATATATATATATATATAAATATAATTTTTCATTTCATATTAACCGGAGAGTGTGCTCCAATTATAGGGGAATCACACTTCTCAGCCTCCCCGGGAAGGTTTACTCCAGGGTACTGGAGAGGAGAATTCGGCCAATAGTCGAACCTCGGATCCAGGAGGAACAATGCGGTTTTTGTCCTGGTCGTGGAACACTGGACCAGCTCTATACCCTTCATAGGGTGCTCGAGGGTTCATGGGAGTTCGCCCAACCAGTCCACATATGCTTTGTGGATCTGGAGAAGGCATTCGACCGTGTCCCTTGTGGTATCCTGTGGGGGGTGCTTCGGGAGTATGGGTCCGTTCCCTGTACGAACGGAGCAGGAGTCTGGTTCGCATTGCTGGCAGTAAGTCAGACCTGTTCCCAGTGCATGTTGGACTCCGGCAGGGCTGCCCTTTGTCACCGGTTCTGTTCATAATTTTTATGGACAGAATTTCTAGGTGCAGCCAGGGGCCGGAGGGAATCCTGTTTGGGAACCACAGGATTTCATCTCTGCTTTTTGCGGATGATGTTGGCCTGTTGGCTTCTTCAAACCAGGACCTTCAGCATACACTGGGGCGGTTTGCAGTCGAGTGTGAAGTGGCTGGGATGAGAATCAGCACCTCCAAGTCCGAGGCCATGGTTCTCGACCGGAAAAGGGTGGCTTGCCCTCTTCAGGTTGGTGAAGTCCTGTCTCAAGTGGAGGAGTTTAAGTATCTCGGGATCTTGTTCACGAGTGAGGGAAGGATGGAGTGTGAGATCGACAGGCAGATCGGTGCAGTCTCCGCAGTGATGCGGTCGCTTTACTGGTCCGTCGTGGTGAAGAAGGAGCTGAGCCAAAAGGCGAAGCTCTTGATTTACCGGTCAGTCTATGTTCTGACTCTCACCTATGGTCATGAGCTTTGGGTAATGACCGAAAGAACAAGATCGCGGATACAAGCGGCCGAAATGAGTTTCCTTCGCAGGGTGGCTAGGCGCTCCCTTAGAGATAGGGTGAGAAGCACAGTCACTTGGGAGGAGCTCGGAGTAGAGCCGCTGCTCCTCCACATCGAGAGGAATCAGCTGAGGTGGCTCGGGCATCTCTTTCGGATGCCTCCTGGACGCCTCCCTGGGGAGGTGTTCCAGGCATGTCCCCCCAGGAGGAGCCCCCAGGGAATACCCAGGACACGCTGGAGGGACTATGTCTCTCGGCTGGCCTGGGAACGCCTCGGTGTTCTTCCCGAGGAGCTGGCCGAGGTGTCTGGGGAGAGGGAAGTTTGGGCTTCCATGCTCAGACTGCTGCCTCCGTGACCCAGCCCTGGATAAGCGGAAGAAGATGAGATGAGAGATGAGAAATATTTCATATTTTAGATTCTTCAAAGTAGCCAGCGTTTACCTTGATGATGCTTTACACACTATTGGCATTCTCTTAACCAGCTTCATGAGGTAGTCACCTGGAATGCTTTTCAATTAACAGGTGTCTCGTCAAAAGTTAATTAGTGCAATTTCTTGCCTTCTTAATGTGTTTCAAATCAAATAGTAAATAAAAATACACTAAATAGCCCTATTCCACAACTGTAGTAATCCACATTATGTCAAGAACCACTCAGCTAAGTAATGAGAAATGATGTCCATCATTACCTTAAGACATGAAGTGTCTTTTTTTTAATGAATAAAAATAAAGAAAAGACACTGAATTAGAAGGTGTCCAAACTTTTGACTGGTACTGTGTATGGAGTCGTTTTTAGAAACGGACTTTCTCCAGGACACTGGACCATGCTTTTTTTTTTTTTTTTTTCCTTTTTTTTTTTTTTTTTTTAATTGAGACTGTAAATGGCATTAGGGGCTTTTTTTTTTTTTTAAAGTGATTATTTAACAGTTATTTGTGAAAGGTGAAGTGAATATCATTGAATAATAATCTCAACTTCGTCTCTGTCATTATTCACTGAGCCTGTGGCAGATCATTGTTTCAGTATAAATATACAGGTGACTGACTTAAATATATTAAAAAAGCATTTATTTCAAACTTCAAAAGTGGCATGCAAATGTAATAAAGGCGCATGCAGACTTGTCACTCATCTATGCCAACTCGCATAAAATACTTTTGTTTTGAAATAGATAAAATAAATCACAATTCCAACTTACCTTGGAATAGTTTTAGACCAAACTTTGTAGTATCTTTAATGCTTTTAGGAACAGCATTTTCTTTTTATAATTTGTATTTCTTCCTCACTTACGGTGACGAAGCTATTGGCTGCCATTTTGACAAGTTGCTTGAAGTGATCATCGAGAAATAATCTGAATTTCTCGACCAATTAGTACATGAGATTTTCTATAATCACCTCTGTATTTATACTAATTAATAATTCTGGCTCATTAAAATGCTCCTTTAACATGTCATACCTAATTTATGACATGATCCCCAGTCCTTCTGAGTTGAGCAAGGAAAAAATGGCCTTGCCATGTTCCCCTCACTCAGTAAAATTTCAATATGTATTGGCCCTGTCTTTGATCACCCAGCATGCTCACACCCTCCTCCTCCTCAATCCTCTGTAGTCACACTCTTTCACATATCACCACAAGGTTGGGCCTGAAGAACTGATCTGTCAGCTTTTCATGAGCCCAGAAACAATGGCAGGGGCTTGACCACACGAAGGCAACAGTAGAGTTTCCACTTCTTTACAACTCAGCAGGCCGATGCACAGCTGGGTGGCCTCAAACAAACAGGAATCTTTCCAATAGACACACGCACACAATAGAATAAAAGGGCCCTCTAGTGTATGTCGTGGAACCCATATGATACTCTTTCAGTCTTCCTCAGTTTTTCAGATTGTCAGTCAGATGTTTTCTCTATTGTGAGTAATAGCAACCACACAATGCTGCTTCGTACATCAAAGAGTCTCATTGATGCCTGTCTTGTACCTCGGTTATAATTTATGGCTTGGATGTGTTCTTGCCATCAGGAATGTTTTTGTTGTGTGATGTGTGGACATAAACAATTATGAATTCCTGTAATTTGTCTAGCTTGTTGAAATAACAGGCTCACTTTCCCTTCACAGGATGAGCGTGAGGCTAGAGAAATGGTGAAGCGAGAGCAAGATGAAGCATATCGCTTGTCATTAGAGGCTGATCGCAAAAAGGTTTGTGAATGCAGTTGTATTTTATCTAAACGTGCATATATAATGGTGCAAGTTATATGGATCTGTAAATTCTACCTTTTCGCAGAGAGAAGCACAGGAGCGAGAAGAAGCAGAACAAGTACGTCAAGAACAAATCAGGAAAGAGCAAGAAGAAGAACGGGAGGTGAGGACTGGCTTTACAGCTTCAGTTACCTTCCTTAGATAAAGCTTAGTTCTAGATTATATTACTATGCAATAAGATGGACCGTGCAGTTACCCATTAAACATGGTCTCATCAAGGATTCACCCAAGAATGATTTGAGAAACTTCAAAGGTTTTTCCAACAGGGTTGAATTTAATTCTGAGGCCATAGTTCCAGGACCTTTTTAATTTCCTGCTGCAGAGTAGGTACTTTTCTGTGGACCAGGAGCTGTTGAGGAAGAATTTACTTCTGTTTGCAGTGTTAATCGTGCCTTGTGCTGAGCTCACCATCTAGGTGAACTTTAACCTTGTAAATTAATGAACCTCAGAAGGTTCAAGCTGACAGAATAAAAGAGGGTGGCTAATTAAACATCTTGCTTCTTTTTGGAGGAATGCTGTTATAAACAAAGAACTGTCTAAGCTTGAGAGATTAATTTCTGACTGCTAAGGTCATACCCTTCTCCATTGGGTCCAGCAAGATGCACATGTCTAGCACTACAGAAGAAATACCGTGCCACACAGTTCAGGCTGATTAAGGATAAGGCAATGTCTGTGTGTAGATAATTGACTTAGTACAGTTTAGATAAACAGGCATGATTCAGAATTCTTACATCTCTTGTCATTATTTAAAGGTCAGCTTCTTTATTTGAAATGTAATGAAACGGAGAGATAATTGTTGGATTAGGGGAAAAAAAGTATTAGTAAGATTTTTGACCATCACAAACTATCAGAATAACTTGATTGCACCTTGGCATAGAGTCTCTGAAACCATGCACACCATTCTTCCAAAATGTATTCCCTCAGTTGGTGTTTTGGAGATGGTGGTGGAGAGCGATGTCTGACCGGTTGCTTCAAAATTGCCCAAATGTGTACAATCAGATTGAGATCCAGTGACCCTAAACAGCGTGGCATATGATTTTTCATCATTTTCATCCACTTTAAATCATTAGGTGAACCCTCATGTCCTGTGGATGCTGGCAGAGCACTCTCCATCAAGGTAGAAACATTTATAAAGGTGATCAGTCAGAAGAACTGTAATTATTTGCATTGACGCTCATCTTTAAAGCAGAGGTGGCAAATTTACTTTTCCTGTTTATTCCTGCAATATTTTCCTCAAGTTCCTTTGACAAGATTGGCCTCCATGGTGTATGCTGTTTGCAGACGACATTGTTTTGATTGGTGATGAAGTAGAAGAAAAGTTGGAAAATTGGAGGAAGGCAGTAGAGGACCGAGGATTAAAGATGAGCCGAAAGAAAACTTGAATACCGTAGTTTCAACAAGATCAAGATCTCGAACTCAAGCTGCAAGGAGAAAGAATGAAGAGTGGAAAAAAATCGAGTATCTGGGTTCAACAGTGCCAAGAGATGGTGAATTGAATGAAGAAGTAATGCATTGAATACAGTGCAGATGGAAACACTGGAAGAGAGCATCAGGAGTGTTGTGTGACCGGAGAATAAGTGCAAGAGTGAAAGGACAAGTGTATAAGTCAGTGGTTAGACCAGTGATGCTGTATTCAGCAGAAACGTGGCCTGTGAAGAAGGTTCATGAGCAGAAGCTGGATACCACGGAAATGCGGATGCTGAGGTGGATGTGTGGAGTGACGAGGAGGGACAAGATTAAAAGCCAAAGAATTAGAGGGATAACGAAAGTGGGGAAGAGATCAGAGAAAGTACAGGAAAGGAGGTTGCAGTGGTATGGTCATGTGATGAGGAGAGAGGAGGAGTATGTTGGTAGAAGAGTGATAGAGGTGAAGGAAAAAGAAAAAGAGGTAGACTGAAATGAGGATGGTTTAGAAAAGTATTAGAATGGAATTAAAAGAGAGAGGCCTGTCTGGACAAGAAGTGAGCAGTTGTGCAGTACGGAAGAGACTCATCAAATCCATTGAGCCCATATAGAAGTTGGAGAAGATGTCAGTAGAAGAAGAGGTGGCAAATTTAGTGTTTTCCAAAAATGTTTTTAAGATATTTAGGAAGATCTCACACAGGTTTATCTTTGCTAAGAGTCTACATGAGTCACTCATTATGACTGCTCTCTTATCTTCACACTTCATGAACTTTTCTTCCTTTGACATATTCATAGGTTTCTATGCTAAGTGATGCCTAATCTCACTAAAGAGTCACAGAATGACACTAAAGGCCATACCCAATGAATTTCTGAATCGTTTTCAGAAGTGGGTGTGATTAAAATGCAGCGGATAGTTGTCGATTTTAAGTTTCAGTCCAGTGAGATGTGAACCCATGCGTGCTGTACAGTGGTGCATGTGGAACATGGGCCATCATTACACTATGGGTCTGGTTTGAATTCTAGATATTAGCAGTAGGTACTGGGGGCCAGGCCATGATCCATTTATAAAATTCCTAGGTGCGATATGCATAAGTACCGTAGATTGTGTATGATGGGTACATTTCAGCCCAGGGATATATTTGCATAAATGTTTGGCAAATACAATTTAAAATATTTCTACATACAGTGCTCAGCGTAAATGAGTACACTCCCTTTGAAAAGTAACATTTTAAACAATATCTCAATGAACACAAACAATTTCCAAAATGTTGAAAAGACAAAGTTTAATATAACATCTGTTTAACTTATAACGTGAAAGTAAGGTTAATAATATAAACTTAGATTACACATTTTTCAGTTTTACTCAAATTAGGGTGGTGCAAAAATGAGTACACCCCACAACAAAAACTACTACATCTAGTACTTTGTATGGCCTCCATGATTTTTAATGACAGCACCAAGTCTTCTAGGCATGGAATGAACAAGTTGGCGACATTTTGCAACATCAATCTTTTTCCATTCTTCAACAATGACCTCTTTTAGTGACTGGATGCTGGATGGAGAGTGATGCTCAACTTGTCTCTTCAGAATTCCCCAACGAAAATAATTTCTTTCCACCACAAAGGTGAAGGCTACAAGAATATCAGCAAAGCTTTACTTATCAGTCAGAATACTGTAGCAAAAGTGGTACAAAAACTTAAGAAAGATAGAACTGCAACCATCTCACAGAGATGTCCAGGCCGTCCACGGAAGTTAACACCTCGACAGGAGCGTCTTCTGATGAGAAGGGTTGAAGAAAATCGGCATGCAAGTTCACTGTAGTTATCTAAAGAAGTAGAAAGCCAAACTGGGGTGACTATTTCCCGTGACACAATACAGCGTATACTGCAGAGGAATGACGTGCATGGATGCCGTCCACGAAAGAAGCATCTCCTAAAGCCCAGGTACAAAAAAGCTCGCCTAGAGTTTGCCAGGGCCCATGCTGACAAAGATGAAGACTACTGGGACTCTATACTCTGGAGTGATGAGACCAAGATAAATGTTTTTGGAACTGATGGCTTCAAAACTGTATGGTGTCGCAAAGGTGAGGAATACAAAGAAAAATGCATGGTGCCTACAGTGAAACATGGTGGTGGCAGTGTCCTTATGTGGGGCTGCATGAGTGCTGCTGGTGTCGGGGAGCTGCATTTCATTTATGGCATCATGAATTCACGGATGTATTTCTCTATACTGAAAGAGAAGATGCTACCATCACTCCGTGCCCTTGGTCGTCGTGCACTTTTCCAACATGACAATGATCCTAAACACACATCTAAGGCCACTGTTGGATTTCTGAAGAAGAACAGGATGAAAGTGATTCAGTGGCCAAGTATGTCTCCTGATCTGAACCCAATCGAACACCTATGGGGAATTCTGAAGAGACAAGTTGAGCATCACTCTTCATCCAGCATCCAGTCACTAAAAGAGGTCATTGTTGAAGAATGGAAAAAGATCGATGTTGCAAAATGTCGCCAACTTGTTCATTCCATGCCTAGAAGACTTGGTGCTGTCATTAAAAATCATGGAGGCCATACAAAGTACTAGATGTAGTAGTTTTTGTTGTGGGGTGTACTCATTTTTGCACCACCCTAATTTGAGTAAAACTGAAAAATGTGAAATCTAAGTTTATATTATTAACCTTACTTTCACGTTATAAGTTAAATAGATGTTATATTAAACTTTGTCTTTTCAACATTTTGGAAATTGTGTTCATTGAGATATTGTTTAAAATGTTACTTTTCAAAGGGGGTGCACTTATTTACGCCGAGCACTGTAAGCTGGTTATCCTGTGACAGCACATTCTCAATATGTATAAATGTATATGATTCTCTGGTTGTTTGCATTCCTTTTAAAGACTGTAGCACTAAAATGTACATGTTAAAGCCGGGACTAAAAAGGATTTCAGGCAATCGCTTGTGGCCGGAAAAGCAGTTCTTCCAGACCAAGAAAGCCACCATTCTGCTGTTTGTGGCACACACAAATGTTATTGTCCCTTTAATGAATTGAAAAGCACAACACACAGGTTCATATTAAATCCCTGCTGCACAATGGCAGCACAACACACACACACAAAGCAGGCTTGAGTTTAAAGGGAAAGCTGATAACCCAGACTTCCTGGCCCTCCCCATGGCCTGCTTATTGTCTGTTTACTCAGTAATATAAAGCGTCTTGTCCGCTGATGTGAACCTGCTATATGAGATGATTTGTCACATTAGTTAAACAGGCTTTCACAAAGACTTTTATAATTAGCTTAGTTCAGTCTCTCTTTTTCTTTTACATTCAGTGCTCCCTCTATTGCCATGGTGTATTCAACCCCTTGTAAGCAACAGTGTATTTTCAGATATATGATACCTCACAATGGCTTGCATTAGCTTCATTTAGGCCCTTTTTCGATTAAGCTTTTAATGTATAAAGCACGTCGACAAAGATGGTACTGGAGTAATTGTGGCAGGTCGTTTTCGTTTGTGTGTGTGTATGTGTGCATGCGCTTTAATGAGAGAGAGAGGGAGACTTTTTAAGGCTGCTCACCTGCTGTCTGTAATGAACCCTAAGGGACTCACTACAGTGCACACCACAGAGGAAACACACGCGCACACAGATAAAATCACCTGCACCCAGCACCTGCAGTAGTTATTTATTCTCTGCCAGTTTTGTGAAATATTCTGTTGTCACGCATATGACATCAGTTTCATGCCTTTTCACTGTGAATCCCTAGATTGAAATGGGTGAAAGCTTGTGTATTCTTTCCTGTTCTTTACTGTTCTGGGCCTGGTTCATGTGATGTAATAATCGTGCTTGTGAACATGCTCCAAGGATACTCCTGTTTACATTTAACCTGCATCACTCCAAATGGAAATAAACCAGCCGTGCTAGAATCTGTTTCTCTGCTGCTCCGGTTATCTCTGGTGCCAAAGATAGAGATGTAAGATATTAAAGGGAGTCTGCGTAGCGTGTAGTGGGCAGCAGCTGCTTATAGGCACTGTGTGTGTGTGTGTGTGCGCACGCATTCTGGCTACCCTAATGCTTCATTTTTCTGACATTGTGCATGAATAAACAAAAGCAGCATGATGCTCTCCACCTGGAGTCTCTCCAAACTTGCCGGCACACTCTCGCACTCAGACACAGCGGCCCCCTCTCTGCATATGTGCAGTGACAATGGATTCAGGCAAACAGTGTAGGACAAGAGAGAGAGAAATGCTGTATGTGATTCGGACTCCTTTGTGTCCGATGCAGATGAAAGAAGGAAAAAGAAGAGGGGAGTGGTAATGTCGTTATTCTGCCTTATGTCAGGTGCTACACAAACACACATATATGCTCTGTTTGTTTTTGGCATTGAAAGAGATGCTCCGAAGTGCTCTTTGTGTGCAAGGTTGGGTGGACAACACACACACACACACACACACACACACACACACACACACACACACACACACGTGCGCGCGCACTCCCACGCACACATGCAGAGGGTTAGGTCCAGAGAGGGATGTTGCTTGTCCCCCAAAGAGCCCTTACCACGCGGGCCGCTACCTGAGGGAGCAGGGCCAGCACACGCGCAGCACAAAGCCTGCAGCTGCTAATGAGCTACTGTTGTACACTTTGATGAAATATAATTGCATTACGGTGGGTAAATAAAGGCTGCACATGTTGTCACAGCATATGCTACCCAGTGTCACAACAGGAACAACAAGCTGGAGGTGAAAATCCCCAGGGAGCAGAAGGTCCTGCTCTGAGCCACAGGAGACCCAACTACACTCCTCCTCCATTCTCTCTCTGTCTCTTACCGTCACTTTTCCTCTCATCTTTACCCATCTGTTTAGTTTTCATTTTCTATGATTCTGCTTTCTGACTTAATTTACCCCTTTCAAGCTGAATCTATTGTACACTATCCAGCATGTGCTATAAATAACCATGTTTAAATAGTAGTGATGCATTTAACACAGCAGACTCACCTTTGAGCATGTAATTTATATTCCTTTTTTTTTTGCCAATTTTGCTACAATATTTGAGTATATAGTAACTGAAATTTGCTGTCTTAATACCTATCTCCAGGCCATCCGTCTTTCACTGGAGCAGACTTTACCGCCAGAGCCCAAGGAGGAAGCAGGAGAACCAATCAGTAAACTACGTATCCGGACGCCCAGCGGAGAGTTCCTGGAGAGGCGTTTCCTGGGCAGTTGTAAGCTCCAGGTTCTTTTCGACTTTGTGGCCTCCAAAGGCTATCCATCAGATGAGTTCAAACTGCTCACCACTTTCCCCCGTAGAAATGTGAGTCTGCATACACCCACACACACCATCGCTTTCCAGCCATAAGTCCTCCTTCACCCTTAACAAACTTAACATCTTCTTTGGTGATATTAGAAGGTCTATATTTAATGCTAAATCATTTTTAATTCTTGTCCACCTGTGGGGCAGTAATTACAGTACAGGCACTCGATGTGTGTGTGCGCACGTCATTGTGTGTGCGAGTGTTACAGCTCAGCAGGAAAAATAGAGTGTATAATTGGCTAGTTAATTCCACCATGTGGCTAGAGTTTGTTGCTCGACTTTAATCCCTTAGTGTTTGTGCATGCGCGCTCGGGCATGTGTTTCTGTACTGTAGGACACTACAAATACTCACACACCTGCACAGTAATTAAAATCTGTGCGTCACTAATTAGCATTTTTCGTGTTTTTTTTTTAAACATCTATCCACAAGTGCATGCATAATTTTCAGAATATTAATTAGGGTCTTTGATGGAGGAAAAAACACTGGCTACTTAGGATACAGTCAGCACATTTCTCCTGTGTGAGTAGGTTTTTCTACAACATTACAGAGTCATTAGAGAGCTGGGTGTGCTTGCTCTGCGGCAGGTAGATAACGAGCACTGCCCTTAACGACCTGACTAATTAACAGCATGGAAACAGAAATGGGCTTTCCATTAATCAGGAGAAGTGTGCAGGCCTGCCCAGACAGCATGCCATCTGAGCCCATGGGGATCTGGAGGACGGTCCCCACAAAAAAAAAAAACCCACACACACACATGGAAAGAAAAAAAAGCACAAGTCAACACTCTCATTAGGCACGTGTAATCATATAGCAAAATATTAACACTATATTAATGAATATTTACATAAATATACATATACCATGAGTATTATACGTATATAAATATACACACGCACAGTGTTGTGCAAATAGTCTTAGGCACATGCAATGAAATGCTGTCGAGCAAAGATGCATTCAAAAATAATGAAAATAAATGTTTCAACATTAAAAAAAATACCATCAAGATCAGTAAGCAGTAGTGCATGAAAAAATTCAATGTTTGGTGAGACGGCCCTTTGCTTAAAAAAAAAATGGTCGTCTCAGGTACAGTTAGTGCAGTTTTATAAGGAACTGAGCTGCAAGTTTTGCTGAGAATCTTACAGAATCAGCTGCAGTTCTTCTGGAGACTTTGACTGTCGCACTTCCTTCATATTTTTGCAGCAAAACCCAGTAGCCTTCATTATGTTTTTGTCTGAAAAGTGGTTTATGTAGTATGCTGCTTTCTTTACTGACATACAAACACGTTTTTTCTGTAACATTTAATTTTGTGTTGGAAATCTAATGTTTGGAAATCTAGAGTGTTTTGCACTGGTTCCATAATGCAGAGGTCGTAAAATAAGTCTCTAACAAAGTTTGTACTAAAAACAATAAGGTCCCGAAGACTTTTGCACAGTAAAGTCTTAGGCACCTTATTGGTATGTGTGTATATATAGAATATAAAGCTAACCCACCACTTCATGTTGCATCCACATGAGCTTTTTGTTTAAGAATCGGAGGAGAGCTGTGTGTGTGGTGAAAAGTGTATCCAGCGTTGGAGTGAGTTTACAGAGTTGAGCACGGAAAGACTGGCAGTGTTTCTCGCTGTGAACACAGTGCCCAAGTTTAATCCTCCTCCTCTCTCTCCCTCTCTCTAGTTCTCCTTGCTGTAATTAAAATCATCTCTTCCACAGACTCCCCATCCTTCCCTCAGGATTAGAGCTTGCAGCACTATTGCATTTGTAATTCAGCACAAATGTTTAAACTTCATCTCACCCTCTTTCTCTTTCTCAGCTCCACACCCAGAAACCAAGCTAATTGCCAGCAATAAGTGAGTGAACAAACAGAGATGGGGTCTGTGAGGTGGGGGAAGTACCTAGTGGCCGAACGCTGTTGTTTCTCTATCCGTCCTTGCTGCATTGGTGCTCGTCCTTTTGTCAGGTCCTGGTTGTTCTCTCCTTCTCTTTGAGCACCTGCCTTCGTTGAGGGAGAGCTCGAGGAGGGATTAGCACTAGCTTCTGCATTCTCCATTTATTCATATGCTCTTTAATGCAATGCCAGAGTTCCATAGGCCGTCATACCCTATTCATACTGCCTTCAATACCGTGGCGCAGCCATCTCGGCTGCTGTTGGGAGTCCGTACAAGTTCTCATTTTTGATGTTCGTGATGACTTCTGTAATGGTTTTTAAAACGGTTTTCTCCATACTCTTTCTGTCCTGAGCAGCTATTTTCACTGTCTGAAAGTGAAGCCATCCCAGCATGATTCAATGTGTGTTTTAAGTTTGGCGTCTCTGATGTTGGCATGAGGTTCTGTTTGTGTGTTTAGATTGGCCCTTCGCCTGTGATGTGTAGAGCCTCTCGCGCAGCCATGCTAAAGGCTAGCCAGGAGGCAAGGCTGTGCACTCTGCCAGGGAACAAGTTCTCTTGCCTGTGACCCCCGCTTTAGCTGTGCACCAACTTCAGCTACCGCTGACACCCTTGCTACCCTCCTGCAGCCTGATAATGATCCCCTACTGCTTTCCTAATTGGCTAAATAAACACTTCACAACACGGTGCTAAGTCAGACCTGCGTATTGGATTTTAATTAATGGTGAAGGGCCCTAAATGGCTTCATTACAAACGCGTTGTTTCAGCTGCACGTTTTGCCCTGTTTCAAAGCCAGTTTATTGCCCATGCGCTGTTTATTTTCCCCTGACTCCTTGCAGTGTATGGGCCAGTTCTTTTGATTCAGCCTAATGAACTGCAATATTTATCTGACTGCCTTTTGAAGTGGTGGTGCCGAGCTCAACAAAGCCAGAATTACATCACTGAGAGCTCAGCTGCTGAGTTCATTGTTAATTTAGTTTAAACTTCAACTGTGCCATTCTAATTTAGTTTGTTTTTTCCTCAGTCTGCCTTGTGTAGGTTTGCTCTGTAGACTCGTCTTCATAATATCCACCTGCTTTATTGTGAAAGAACTGTATTGTGATTTTAATTAGGTTGTTCCATGGTAATCCTTCAACATTCTTTTACTGAAATTAATTTTGCCGCTTTGGCAGCTGCAGATGACGGTAGTAAATCCTGTTTCTGCTGCATGGAAGCTACGTCACTGCCGGAAAATAAAAGTGTATTGTTTGACTTTCTCCATAAAACAAATATTCGCACTCATTTATTTGTTCTTTGATGTTTTTAACACCGGTGTTTTAGATTCTAGATACAGCCTTCATCAAACCTTTTTTTTTTTTTTTCACAGCCTACACAGTGAAATTAGCAGGACTGAATTAGCTCCAACAGGGCTGAACCTAATTAAACTCTGTCGATGTAAATTGAACTCTGTAGGAGTCAGTATATGTGCACTTTAACCCAGTCTTATGCTTAGTTTACACGTACCCGGGTATGTACAGAAACGGATAACCCCGCCTCTCCATTTTCAAAAATATCCACGATTACACCAGACCGTTCTCCAAAATATCTGCATTTACACGGATCTGCATAGATGCGCGGCTAAGTGCTATTATGAGCATGCCAAACATATAGGTGGCAGTATAAGGAGAAGTATAAAGCCATATTAGCCTATCAGAATCGTCTTGAATTTGTCTTGGTGGGAGGAAAAGTGCCTGAAAAACTGCGACCCTCCTCGCAGTCCTTCTCCTCTGCTCCTCATAAAGCAGTTGTAGTCCTATTTGCAAATGCAAACAAACCAAAAGTGTTTGCAAATATGTAAAAAGGACAACCACCCTTGTTGCATCCATGAGACCATCAAACCGAAATATTGAGCGCCTGACGCAAATATTGTTCTGTGACGCATATCGTGACGTTGGGAAAACCTAAAACTCCGTTTTCCACTGTTTACACGCAGGCATGAAAACGGAGTTTTCAGAAATCTCCACTTTGCCCGGAGTTTTCAAAGAGATCCGTTTTCAGTGACTGAAACCTCCGTTTACGTGTAAATGAGAGGTGCAACCGCATAAATAAATATGCGTCTTCATAGATATCCGGCTACGTGTAAACACACCATTATACTACTGGTGTACCTGGCGAAGGTCAGATTCTAGGACTCTTTCTTTTTTTATTTCTCTCTTTAGTTCTGCCTTGCTGTTTTTCTCAGCCTCTTGGGTCACCAGGGTGGCTGTCGGTCTTGTTTTTGTTGGCCTGTGTGGGGCTGTTCGGGATAAGTTTGTTAAAGGTTTAGGTGGATTACCTGCCATCAACATCATCAGAGCCTAAATAAAACAGCTCGCACCCATGCAAGACTCTCCTCACTCACACAGCCACTGCTTTCCTTTAAATAACCCTTCACAGGATTACGGAGAGATGAATGAGCCCATCCTGAAATGAGCTCACTTCAGATGTTTGCTCTCTGTGTGTGTGTGTGTGTGTGTGTGTGTGTGTGTGTGTGTGTGTGTGTGTGTTACTCTGCTATGATCATTGTTACCTAGAATAGTCTAATATAATTGGTGAAGGGCAAGCAGAAGGTTCTGGAGAAACAAACAAGTGATGTGGGGACGAGAGAGAGAAAGAGAAGATGAGATAAAGAGCGAGATGCGCAGAGCAGAGGAAAGCAACAGCTTTGTTTGTTGACAGATGCTTCTGCTCTTATGGTCTGTTAATTGGATACCAATGTAAACAATCACCCATGGCATCTGTCTCTTGCCATAGAGTGACACCTTGTTTCTCTCCTCCCCGCCTCTTAAAGAGAACAGTCATCAAAGCACACAGCCACACTTGTGCCCCCCTCTATCCTCATTTGATTCTACCTGATGCTTGGGTGTTATAGCAGCATTTCAGGTTCATTTGCATTGGTAGTATTTGTGAAGTGGTACACAGGAGGAGGGGAGAGAAAGTGTGGAGTGGTGTTTTTTTTTTGCAGTACCATCTTGCCTTTCTATCTTTTCTGTCTTGTATATCCTTCTCTCTCCCTTTGCCAGCCTGTGCTGGTGTTGTCTCACCCTTCTCCTGCTGTCAAGTGCCACCTCCTCCCCGTGTCGCACTGCACCCTCAGGTCATGCTCAGGAACAAAGGGCAGCTATCTCACACTTGTGACTTTTGGGGGTAACAAAGCAAATGTGCTGTTATTGGTGTACTTTCACTTGTATCCCTTGAGAGACCCAAGCTGCTTGGGAGCCTCTCTGATCTTCCCGACATCCATCAGGGCTGTGCAGAACAGCATCTCTGTTAGAGGGCTTGCAGCCCTGTTCTAATGGGACACCTTGATATGAACATGAATGACTCTCTTTTTATTGCTGTTCAAAAAACAATCAGAGGACCGGTGTGTGTGTGTGTGGACTTAATTTGTTTGAACAATATTTTCATGTACATGTCCCTATACTGAGAAAACAATTATTGCGGCAGGCAGCAAATGTTTATGGAAAATACATATTTTTGTAGAATGCTGTCATGCAAGACTATTGAAAAACCACACAAGGTATCCTCTTCAGAAAATGTTCCAAATAACACACAACTTTTTTTAAACTATGGAGCAGAACTACTTTTTATTGTATCGCTTCAGTGTTGAAGAGTTGCATAAAAATAAATCTCTTCTCACTGGGCTTTTTTTTTTTTTAAAGAACAACACACTAATACTGGGTAGGACCCTGCTTTGCTCTCAATTCTTCATGGCATCGATTCTACAAGGTGTTGGAAACCATTTCTTTTGAGATTCTGGCTCAGGTTGATATGATTGCATCACATAATTGTCACAGATTTGTCATTTGCATTTTCATCTTCCATTCTGCTACATCCCAAAGCTCTGTTAAATTCAGGTCTGGTGCCTGGGACGGCTATTGAAGTACACTGAACATGAGTGTCATGTTCATGAAACCAGTGTGAAATGCTTTGTGACATGCTGGTTATTATCCGGGACGTAACCATTATAAGATGGGTAAATTGTAGCTGTAAAGGGATATACAGTAATACCCAGACAGGCTGTGGCATTCAAATGATGTTTGACCGGTCTGATATGTTCCAATGTGTGCTGAGAAAACATTCTTCATATCACTACACCACCATCATGGAGCCATGCTTTTAACTCCAACTTCTGACCCTACCATCTGCATGTCGCAGCTCAAATCGAGATTCATCAGACCAGATGACATTTTCCAGTCTTCAGCTTGCAGTTTTCGAGAGTCTGTGCTCATGTAGCCTCAGATTCCTGTTCTTGGCTGAAAGGAACGGAACACAATGTTGTAACCCATCCACTCTTCTGCTCCCACTGTTGTAAGGAGTGGTTATTTATGTTACCATAGCTTTCCTGTCAGCTCACATCATTCTGGCTATTTTGACCTCTCTCATCAACAAGGCATTTCCACATGCCAAACTGAAGTTCACTGGATCGCTTTTGACTTATTTTAAAGGGCACCTGACAGCAAAATTATGCTTTAAAATAGGTTTCTGTAATAAAACTACAAACACCACTAATCACTTTCATGATAGAACTAACCACCAACAGAACGAAACTCTTTGTGTGCAATTGTGTCAATCTGGCCAAACACCAAGCCGCTGTCAGTGGCCGCCATATTTGCCATGATGTCACATGCAGAACGACTGCTCGGCCTTCAAGGCAGCTATGGCCGACGAAATGGAGCGATTTTCTGACCAGTCTTCAGAAACTGAGGCCCTTTTTGAGGTTGACACTGGACATGTCGGATTACATGAAGACAAAGCAGTGGGTGGCATTTTGCCTTATCGTTTTGAGCCGTATCTGGACAATTTGCCTGCAGAAGGCTAGATTTCCGACTCGGACACAGAATACATATGAATAATACCTCAGACTTCATTCAATCTGTAATTTGTGACAATATAACAGGATTACTATATATAATAAATATTTTGGAGTATCTTTCATTATATTTTCGTGACCAAAGGCTCTGTATACAGTTCAGTAAAGTTGGGAAGATATTGGCAGATTCGAACTTCTGGGATCAATAACTCTTAAGTGAAACGTTGTTAAAACACAAAACACGCATATTTTCACTATGATACAGTGTCGTGTCACCAAACTCACTACACACTTCATTGATCTCCTACAGATTACACTACAACACTTGGTTTGAAAGAGAGGCATTTTTCATAATTTCTGGGAATTTTTAATAGGAATATTAATCAATAACTTCATTATGATACAAGTGTTGTAGTGTAATCTGTAGGAGACCAATGAAGTGTGTAGTGAGTTTGGTGACACTACACTGTGTCATAGTGAAGTTATTGATTAATATTCCCATTAAAAATTCCCAGAAATTATGACAAATGCATCTCATCTCATTATCTCTAGCCGCTTTATCCTGTTCTACAGGGTCGCAGGCAAGCTGGAGCCTATCCCAGCTGACTGCGCGTGAAAGGCAGGGTACACCCTGGACAAGTCACCAGGTCATCACAGGGCTGACACATAGACACAGACAACCATTCACACTCACATTCACACCTACGGTCAATTTAGAGTCACCAGTTAACCTAACCTGCATGTCTTTGGACTGTGGGGGAAACCGGAGCACCCGGAAGAAACCCACGCGGACACGGGGAGAACATGCAAACTCCACACAGAAAGGCCCTCACTGGCCACGGGGCTCGAACCCGGACCTTCTTGCTGTGAGGCGACAGCGCTAACCACTACACCACCTGACAAATGCATTATTTGTCCAAATAAGTGTTGTAGTGTAATCTGTAGGGGATAAATGAAGTGTGTAGTGAGTTTGGTGACACTACACTGTATCATAGTGAAGTTATTGAATATTTTTTGTAATGTTTTTTTTCGGTGTTGCACTTTGTAGACGGTCCCTGCGCACTGCTCTCACAGCCGGCTGCACGTAAACACTAATGTTCTTGGTGTGGCTCCGAGGATGGCTTGTTTTGATGAAAGTTAGGTTGTAGCTCGTTGTCTATCTTACTACGGTTGAAAATATGCGTGTTTTGTGTTTTAACAACGTTTCACTTAAGAGTTATTGATCCCAGAAGTTCGAATCTGCCAATATCTTTCCAACTTTACTGAACTCTGTATACTATAATATTATGTACATGTGAATAATACCTCAGACTTCATTCAATCTGTAATTTGTGATGATATAACAGGATTACTGCATATAATAATTTGGGAGTATCTTTCATTATATTTTTGTGACCAAAGGCTCTGTATACTACATGTAAATAAAACCTCATACTTCATTCAATCTGGTCATGTTCATGAAATTCCTACTTTACTCTAATATCGTCGGTGATTGGAAATTTTAGATGATAGACTGATTTTATACACAAAGCTATCCTGACATCATTTCCTCCCAAGATACAGTCTGTTTTCAAATGAAAATATCATTTTGTTGTTATAAATATTGATACTTGCACAAATAGTTCCCGTGTCCGGCGCACTTGTTTTGCCCACTCTTCGCGTCTGATGGGATCCTTGGGAAAGGTATACAGACTATACCCGGCTTCCCTGGTGTTGGAGCAAAATCCAGCCACACAACGAGCAGGCATATTCACCAAAATAAAAGACTTGGACACAAAAATATTCACTTGCAAAGCACTGGTGAACAACGAGAAGTTGAGAAAATGTCTGTCAGCGGTTCTGCATGTGACGTCATACCCGCCTTCTTCCTCGGCCGTGGGTTGGCTCGCAATGATATCGATTTATCTGCGTGGCGGGCCATTCAAAACGATGTTTGTTACTATTCTGTTGCACGATGTGTGAAGTAAATGTCATTTTATTCAACTCAATATGGCTGAAATTAACAAATTAACATGTTTTTTGCTGTCAGGTGCACTTTAAACAAAATAGACTTCCATTATAACCCATCGACCATGCCTATAGACTTCCATTTTAACCCTTTGCTGACACCGGCAATGATGTCACAAAACGGCCAGAATTCATTCCTTTTCAGCTAGAACTGGTGAAATTGGGGGGGGACTGAGCAATGCGAACATGTTGAGCAGCATTTAGTTTTATGCAAGTAAGACATGAAATTATGTTGTGACTGTGTGAGACTGATGGAACAGCAGTATGTTTGTTTTTATCCTTCCCAGTTATTTGTTTCTAGTTGCAGTTCCCAAACCAACCAGTGATATTTGCTGTCACAGATATTCGCTAGAATGATGGTGGTATTTTTGCCACAAAGATGATGTAAACTGTGATGAGGAAACATATTTGGCACTAATAGACAATGATACCCTGCACAGATTTCTTTTATTTTTAGCAATAATACATTCCTGATTTGTGGTCAGAGTGAGCAAGACCTTTCGTAGTTAGCAGGATTTTGCACGTGTTATGGCTAGCTATGTAATTTGTAGCTAAGGTGAAAAATAACCATCAATGTCAACTCTGGATAAACAGGTTTTCCATTCCTTCCTCAATACAGGAAAGCATACTGATATTCTTTCCCTTAGTAAACAGATATACAGTTGCAGATTAAATTGAAAACACTGAAGCATATCTTTAAAGTGTCTGGTTACATTCATCATAGAAATTTGTGGGTGTGACATTAGGCGCTTTCAGACCGGAGGAACTTTTTCATAGTTCTTAGAACTGTTGTAGGAAGTTTCTCGTTTTTTGTGTGTCCACACTGCAGAGACTGAGAACAGTCATAGTTTTTAGAACGCCGTTTTGAGGGACTTTCATAGCTCCTACTTCAGGGTAGATACTCTCTCAACACAAGAGGAACCATGAGTAACGTAAGTGTTCTGTGAGGGTAAGGGTCCAGACACAAGTGTACGTCGATTGGTTGAACATGAGCCAGTGGAACACCGGCAACCACCATTTTTTAAAAATCCATGTAAAATGTTAGCCGTGTAAACAACAGTTCTTAATGTTAGCATAAAAAATAGAAAAAAAACCCCACCTTGGACAGGCTTTGTTGAGTGTATATGCGACAGAGGAAAAACATCGTGATTTTGAATATAAAAATGTTTGCTTGCATTTCCTGCCAACATCACTCTTAATAAGCCGCCTTACATTACTTCAGCGTTCCTAATGGCAGTGTGAATACAAACAGAAAAAAAAAAAAAGCCCTTGCCGGTATGTAGTTTTTGAGGGAGCTCTCCAGAGGGCAGTTTCTTTCAATGAGTCCCTAGAAATATTTGGTCCGAAAGCACCTATTGGTAATGTAGTAAACTACTGAGGTCAAGTAAACAAAGTGTTTCATCTGTTTCTTTAAAGTTTCCTTGATGGTTCTGCTGTGATGCCTTATGACTGTAACACTGAAAGTACAGTTCAGTCTTAGGCTTTGCACGGCTTCCTGCTCCCTACATGTTCTGGTCACTCTGTGACCCGCTCTGTTCAATGCTAGTGGAGGGTAAGATTAGGAGGTCTGGTGAGCTTGGAATAGAGGTCTTAATCAGGCTGCAGTTAATGCCCTGTGATGAGCTGTCAGTGGCCGCACAGTTTGGAACACACAGGTGTGAACACAGGCCCTATGTAAGAGGAGAACCTCCTGCTATTAGCTCACTGCAATCAACTTGCATATCTCTCTCTCTCTCTCTCTCTCTCTCTCTCTCTCTCTCTCTCCATCTTTCTCAGATCTAGGTCTGAGAAATCTTAGTATGTTTCTTCAGAGACTTTTGCTCTGTGATCATGGCACCACACCATAGAGTTGCTGTCATGTAGGTTAGCATGGATTAAACTGTTATAGGTCCACCACATGCCCCCCCCCCCAAAAAAAAAATCTGGCTGTGTGTTTGTTTTGGATTGGTGCATGTGTAATAACAAACAGGGTCTATCTCGGAGGGAAACGGGACACTCGGCGCTCATGGTGATGTGATCGGATTACTGCAACTCTGGTTCATGGTTTCAGAGACACAGACCCCACACATTGCACACCATAGCCCACACACAGCAGGCAATCACCTACACATAGATTTGACATATAAGACGGAAGTATAGTACGAAGTTGACCATGACATGATTAATGAATGTAAATTTTATTTGTGCATATGTAATATTTTACAATACTGTTGACTGTCTTTGTGTTTTTTTTTTCTAAATTACAGTAGTTCAAATATGTTTTCTCTCTTTCTCACCAGATAACTCAGTTAGACCCGGCATGGACATTGTCAGAAGCCAAACTCTTCCCTCAAGAGACCCTCTTTCTGGAGGCCAAAGAGTAGGACTGAGTGCACTTGGACAAATCACACAAACAATGAAGAACTTTAGCATGGTGTCCACAGAGAACAGCCTCACACAAACACACTCACAGTACGTTGTACATGAATAATGAGTGTTTGTTATGATTCACACTGAAGCTTTCACAAGCACAGAGATACTGACACTCACTCACACACAGAACTGTCATTTTTTTTCTCCAACCACTGAAAAGGTAACAAAACAAAAACCAAAACAATCGTGGAGACTCAGAATGGCATTACAGGTGAGAACGATCCACTGTGGCTGCTTTTTAGACCTGATTTGTCCAAGCAAACAAATAAGTAAATAAATAAATACCCAAATATGTTGATGTATGACAAGCAAAGAGATATTTCCTGAAGAACTCTGGACTATTCCCCCCCCCCCCACTCCATTGGTTCCTTTGTTCTTTGGCCAAGCCCTGTGGAGTGCCAGTTATCTGCATCTCCTCTTCACTGATGATCAGAAATGGCTTTGGTTCCTTCCCCTTTTTAGGTTTGATGCTGTATTAGTTTTAGGTGGATACATTATAAAATGTACATATGAACTTGTCAATTTCATGGTGCTTATTTTTTAATGGCACTGTGGGATTTGGTAACAATAAAAGAGTTGAGAGATCGCTAATAATTTGGATTTCGGAAATACAGAGAAAAGGTTGATTCCTTACAATCAAATTAAAAAGGCGTGCACTGTAGGGTCATCTGTGGCTGAACTTGTGCAAAAGGATTAGGGACATTTATTGTGCCTTAGCTTATAGTTATTTGTGTAACTTAATTCCAATCATAAGTTACACAATGACCTTTAGATCTAATGGTGTCACTTGGGAAATGAGCAAAGTGGAATCTTTGAAGTTCATTTGTTGTATTTTCAACAGGAATATGATTTGCTGGCAGGAGATAATACATTTCCATTTGCAATGACCTCTTTCGTCACGGGTGTAAGTTTTCTGGTTCATCAAGACGAGGCAACAATGTTTTCTTTTGTTTGTAAAGCTGGTGAAAAAGATGTATTAGGTTCTCATATGAAGCAGAACCTGGAATGGAGGCTTTGTTTTATTTATGACCTGTAATTGCAGTGACCCGTCATTGGGAATAACTAAAATGAGTTCTGCTTATATATAATTTTTTTTTCAACAGTTATTCCATGAAATCGAGTCATATATGAGCTGATGGCCAACGAGGCGTGGAGCGCAGAGTTGGCTATAAGTCACGTACAATGAGATTGAATGGAATAACTTTTTTTTTCTATCCACATTCACTGGATTTTGAGAAATGGCGCATGTTTATTTTTTGCAAATTCAGTAAATAAAAACTTTAGACAAAACGTCTGGCAAAATCATTTCTGCTTAGAATGTAAACAAACTGGCAACATGACAGTAACAATTTGTGAAAAATGCTGTAATAATAATTATTGAAAAATAAAAAAAGATACATTCTTACCATCAAATACTTTTATTCCATATTTTGCTGCCTTTTTTTGTGTTTTTTGGGGGGTTTTGTTTTCGAGTTTTTATTTCGTCCTCAGTTGGTTCAGTAACATGCTCCACCATTTTTTATTTTTCTCTACTCATGGTATATGAGCTGATAGCCTAGTAGTAGAGTCGCCAATCAGAATGCGCTATTGCTCATATTCAGTGACTGTGGATATATATATATAAGTGCTGGAGGGTTTAGACAGATATGCCCATATGAAAGTCAAACAAATGGTTGGATAAAATTGATTCATTGTCTTGTTTTTCAGCTGTGTTTTTCCAGACTTCTGTCTATTATTTGCCACAAAGGCTAATTTTCCCTGTTCAGCTCAGAGATTAAATGCTTACTGCACCATCTGCAGCGCCGTTCATCGCACAACCAAATAGAAGAAGTTTGAGTGAGCGAAATGAAGTGCGAGTCCTCAGCCTGTCTCAACGACCTTGTGTGGAGCTTAGAGAGGTTGGGGAAACATGTTTGGCATTCTGCACATTAGCTTGTGTGGGGTGATGCTTCTATTTAGCATGCAGCAACCGTTTCAGTAAATGTTCTAAAATGTAATGTATCCTGCGTGCTCCTCCTTACACGGTGGAGCTATTTTACAAGAAATGTTTCATACAGTGAGGGCCATAATTATTGACACTCTTGATAAAGATGAACAAAAATGATATGTATGAATAAGCTACATTTCACAATATGAGAAACACATATATTGTAATGTATTTATTGTAAATTGTTCGTTGTGTGTACCAGTGTGATTTTTTTTGTTTGTTTGTTTGTTTTTTGTTTTTCCAAATGAATTTCCGTTTTGATGTTATTTTACAACAAAGCCCCAGCGACATTTAGGCAATCAAGGTAGATTAGTTTATTTGTAACTGTCAATAAAGTCTTTCTTCAGGCAACTGTTCCTAATGGTCTGTTGAAGTGGATGTGGTGATGAAGCCCTGTTGAAACTTGTGAACACCAATATGTGACTAGATATGCATTTTCTAACTCCTTCCTGTGCATTATTAACCAGATCCCTCACCAGGTAAGGCAATATGTTCCTGGGCTTGTGTTTGTTGAATTGCTGGGTAAATTATCAATCACTTTTTATGTATCTCCACAGTGGTGATGGATGAAAAATATTTGGGATCAAACACATTTTTAGACCACAGTGAAACCTGAACTCAGGAGCTGCTACAAAGCTTTTTCTTGAAATACACTTGAATCTATTTATTTCCTTATTCTTGGTTTTGAGAATAGCATTTCTCCCATAGTAATTTTTTTTTTGCATTAAAGCCTGAATTTATCATCTGTGCACTTTATTTTAAATATCTTATTTGTTCATCTTCATCAAGGGTGCCAGTAGTTTTGCATGACTTATGATAATGAAGTTTTCATATAAGAAGATGTACAAAATGTAACTAAAGTGTAGTGTGTAGTAAAATGCTTTGCTGATTAGAGCAACTGAGAGCAATAATCGGGTCATAACCTAAACACTTTTTATTTAGATTGTGTCTCTCTTTTTTTCTTTTTTTTTAAAATCAGGAGTTTCTCAATTGCCATTTTGCAGTATCTTCATTTTGAAGAAATTTCTTAAACCTTTCTTCCTAATATACTTCTCACTCCAAAGCTGCCTCAGTATGGTTCTCATGCAAAGAATTTCAAGATTTGTTCACTGAATCAGGCTTCTGTCTTCCCTTTTCCTTTCTTTCCTCATGTCTCAATCCTTCCCACATTTCCTTCAATCACTCACATGACTCAAAACCAGTCTTACATTTCTCAGTGTTTAACAGGTGAGCAAGAGAAACTCAAAAATGACAGTGTTTAAGATTAGAAATAGTCTGTGAACATGAAGTGAATGTATTAGACTGTATTCTGTCAGTATTTGAGGCCAAAATCTCATCAAGTCAGGAGATGGAAATAGATCCTGATACTAAACACTTCTCATGCTCTTTATGATCAAAAGCTTGATGACCATTCCTAATAAGCATTTCTCTTTACTGAAAAATGGTTGAGTTTTTCAGCATGTGTTGTGATTTTTGCTTGCTCAAATATGCTGAAAATAACAAAAGCTAGGCTTTAACTCATTTGTCCTGCTTTTGCATGGTTAGTACTGTGTGCTGGTTTGCAGGGTGTGTGTGTGTGTGTGTGTGTGTGTGTGTGTGTGTGTGTGTGTGTCTGTCTGAGTATCATGTCTGCGTGCAGAGGAAAAGGCGTTGGCACATAAGCCACACAGCTTGTCAAGATGAAGTTTGTGATGCTTATTGGTGCAGAAGTGACAGGTAACTCCTTTAACCTGAGGCACTAATGCCCATTGTGCAGCTCCTGTCATGTGTGATATTACTGTTTCAATCATTGAGTGTTTCACTAATATGTGCAGACGTGGGCTTTGTACAGACACAACTAGTCTTAATGGGCTGGTCAGAAGTACTGATAATGGAATAGACTGATGTTACATTTAACTTGATCCAACTTGTCTTTTTATTTGCAGAGGGAGGATGTGTTTTGAGCAAAGTGAAGAGAGACCAGATATTTCCACACTTCTAATAATAAGCTTGGTGTTTAAAAGTCACAGTCTACTTTTTAATGACGTGTTAAAAACCATTAAAGTAGAATTACACACAAAATTGTTCAAATACTTTTAATGATGTGAAATCCCATGCCACAGACCTAAAGCTTCAACTGAGCATGTGCTGTTGATATATATGCAAGGCTAATATGATTTTATTGGTAGCAAGCTAGAAATTTTTCACAGTCTAGAGGAAAAAAAGATGTTTATTTTTAATTGCAGTTCAAAACCACTTTTTGAAACGCCGAACAACTTTGAGACATTTTGCTAATAAAACTGCTGCACATGCATCTTGCACTTCTTTATCGTTTGTGTTAGTTGCCAACACAATAAGATGAACAACGTGCTCGAGTTTCACATTTTAGTAATCAATATCAAGTAAAACTTGTTTACACTTTGGGAACTATTTGCTTTTTAACCACAATGGCAGAACAAGAAGTCCTTTCAAGCTATGGAGAAGCAGCCTTTGAACGCTGGTGATCTTTAATCTTCTCTTCCATATTATAAGTGATCAGCAGTCAAACTCTTGGACATCTCAATCAGCGCCAAGAATAGGCATCTGTCAATCATGTGCAGGCCCCGCCCACTACCTGGACCATGCAGTTCTGTCCCACACTGCAGCTTCCTTCAGCACGGACTGAGCTGCTCACTCTGGGGTGGCTGCGTGATGCTCCAATGACAAAGGGGAAGCGTTCAATAATGTTTAACCAGTCTTTAAGGGTCAAGAATGCTGGCCCTCGGTGGGAGAACACAATTCCTCAGGCAGGCGCTCTACCCCCCCTTTGAAGCGGCTTCCTGATCCCACAGCATCGCGCCTTTCACATCCACACAGGCCGCCATGCTAAAATCCCAGACTAAACTAACCTGGCGGGTCACTCAAAGTTTACTTTCTCAGACGTGCTGGATGTCAAAGACCCTCAAAGAAACGGAATCTATGCGGCTTAAACACCCGAACACAAAGCAGCTCATTTCTCTGCGACTTTCGCCATGTGCCATTTTATTATTATTATTATTATTATTATTATTGATTTCGTTATTCTGTATAGTCATGTGTAGATTGGACAATCTTGTCGGCTTATCGGATGTAGGATTACCCATCCATCCATCCATCCATCCGTCCAAATGAACCATATGCATCCTATCCGTCGTTCTTTCTTCTGATCTTTTTTTAAACAAATGCTTTAGGCATCAAGTTTGTTTTTGTTTGTTCTGCTTTCCCCTATCCGATTTTTGTCGTTTCAAGGCAACACCATGCAAGTACGAAAAACACAACTTTCAATACATCAAAAAGCTTTAATTCATAACATTAAAAAAAATACATACATACACAGACAATGATGTGTGTCATCAGATGGTTCAATTCCTTAACATACAAAAATAAACCTAACTCAATGGCTTTAAATAATTAAATATACAGAGAAGGGGTGAGATTTAACAACTCTACTACAGTCACATCCAAATGCAACTTGACTGACAAACTCATAGTTAAATAGTACTATCTTCTGTGTGAGTATCCATATTCTGTGGATAGATTGGTTTAATAAAATTAAAACTATAAGCATCATTAGTCATTACATCTGCCAAATAATATTGTCCCAGACTAATATAGAGAAATATGCACTTTTCTTTCATCTTTAAAACAATACACTGCATTACTACAACATGACAAATATATTTTATACACATTTCTGCAGTAAACATTTTTCTCAATTATTTAATTTAAGTGTTTACTAATAATGTACTTACCCATGGTGCACACAGCACTGCGCTCCTCTTCCTGAAAATCCCTTCTCCCAAATTACACATCCTTTTATACATTGCACCTTACTGAGTAAAGCTTGAATGTGATCGTCTAAAAATAACAAAATGCCAAAAAAAAGAAAGAAAAAAGAACTACTGGGGCATAATATATAATGTGCTGCCTCAGTGAAACGGTGTATTTGAGATTAAGCAGAGCCTAACTGCATACTAAGGATACATACAGTATGTGGTATGCACACACACATTTAAGCCTACGATAGAAAAATTCACATCATTCCACATTTATTCGGGAATGTATTATCATACTTTACGCCCATGTTACAATCTGTAGCTACTTCAGAAATATTTTACTAAATCCAATGTCAAGATCTTAATTAATAAAAGTAAGTGCAATATTTTTCTATCCCCCAAAATTGCAAAATGCAATTCAGTTATTAGCCTTTTATTATAGTTTTGAGCTAATACACAGGTTATTGCATTTTATTTCAAGATGCTTAAAACGAACAAGTATTTGTCTACACAAATTCTTAAAATATGTTCTTATAAGAGACTGTTGTTAAAATAAAACTGTTAATTAAAAAAAAAACTTCCAGTCTTAATAAGTCTTTCATATTTACCATAGACTTTTAACACCTCATCTAGCACACGTGATTTAGTTAATCAGCCAACCAGACAAATAGGTCTTGAAATAAATAATGTTTTTGTGTTTTAAAAAAAAATGACTCTAGTCACATTTTGGAGTCAACAGAAAACGGAAGTCATTAATTAATTAATTAAGAAGTATTCATTCAGTAGTGGGGATTTTGCTGTGTGTTGACTTTTTTGAATGTTTTTTTTTTTTAAAGTACCAGATTTAAAAAATAATAATAATTGTAACCTGCTACAAGCAATACCGAAATCAGTGAATAACAAATATGAGTGTGAACATAATAGGCTGTGATGTCAAGCAGGTTTTGTTGTTAATAATAATAATGTAAGTTGTTATTATTTGGGTAATTTCACTGGCAGTTTGTGTTTTGTCTTTATACTGTATAATCTGCTAAACATCTGTGGGGAGTTGAAAGTTTAGTTCTTGCAGTTTCTCCCAGTTCCCTTTCCCAGTCTCCTCTCAGGAGAAAATTCTGCTGAAGGAAAAGGGGAAAAAAATCAAGCTGTGGTATTCGGATTATGGCGGCGTGGATAAAGAATTAAATGGGGCTAAAGAGGTTTGAATGGACGCAGTGGCGTGCGAACTGAAGCAGAGTAATTATTGCTTCATAATTGTGTTCTTTTCCTTTTTTTTTGAGCGAGTCGCGCAGTGGAGCCCCACTCAGAGCGGTTGTGACATTTAGGAGGCCAGTCTTTGTGCTGAACACTTCAAGTTTAAAAAACAAGGGCAATTGAGTCGGCAGAGCTCAAAGCCGCAGCCATTGTGCAGGAACACATTGAGTTTGGATTTGAGGACAATGGTGTTTCTCAAATTTCTAGCAAAAACCTATACTCCATCTGTGATCTCAATGAGCGTTCTTTCACCGAGCTCCTTCTTTTCTGTTCGCTTCGCTTTGTAAAGGGAGGCAGATGTGGAGGACTGGACAGTTTTAATTGGCTGGTACCTGAAACGCGCGCACGCAGGCGCGCAGCTTTCCTGCTGCTAATTTAGCAAAGCTTCCCAAATGACCTTAATACATACCTTAATTTCAGATAGCATGCCACTGGAGGACAACCCAAGACACTGTACAGAGCATTAAAATGTTCAATGCTGCTCAGCAGGGGAAAGCTTTTGGACCATACACAGACCAGTGTTAAAAAATAAAAATCAGCCATTGCGAAGAGAAAATGATCTGCTCGCTTATTGGATTTATTTTTAAACTTTGAATAAAATCAGGGGGAAAAAGAGCTTGCATGCTCTTCCTTCTTAGCCATTGTAAAGGCTTATTTTGCGCACTATTAATGCTGTGTGCTGTGCCTCGAGGGGGATGCCTGAGCTCGGGTGAGAGGCCTGCACCGAGCGGCAGCTTTTTTTCTTCTGAACAAGAGGTTAACAACCTAATGAGGACTTGGTGATGAGATGAAGCGTGTAAATGCGCACCGGTTTTTCGTCTACCCCCTGGATCTGCTACTCTAACCTCTGCTGCGCTTCGCACACTCTCACCGGTTCAGCAGGAGCTCCCGGGAGCCAATGCAGCTCTAAGCGCGCTCGGGCCGGCCGGCGGCGGTGAGAAAGGTCGCCACAAAGGCTCACCAGGGTACTAGAGGAACAGAGACATGCTGTTACATATGTTGGGTCAAGCATCCCTTTTGTGCCTCTTTCAAAAAGGTGTAAAACTCAGTCATCTGTGGAGTTTCTAAAGGGGATGAAAGGCCTGTATGGGTTTTTGATGCACAGGTCTGATGAACTGTTTGAAAGAATGTTGAATTTCTTAAGTGCTCACAGTCACTTTTAATTGCCCCGGGGGCATTTAATTGGAATTCAAAGATACCCATTCAGTTAAGTTTTGAAGTAGTCCGTGTAAGTTGGAATCTTTTACACACACTATGAGAAAGTTATGAGAGTTTGTCATGTAAAAAAAAAGTTATACAACTACACGCAAAAATAAAAATGTTGCCTATAATTATTTGTCATGTTAACGTCTGTTCTCTGAGAATGTTCCTTTTTCCTAAGAACCTTGAAGGTTCTTTGGTCCTCCCTCTGAGGGAATTCTTAAAGGTTCTCTGCAGAACACTGTTTCCGTGTCTGTACTTTGTTGGAAGTTAAAAAAAAATAATTAATTATCCAAATAATACTCCTCAAAATGAAGGTTAAAAAAACCCCAAACAAACATGCGTGTGAGTTTACATCTGATGAGCCTAAAATGAAAAATAATTATCCTATATTTATTCTGTATAATAGTTACAGTTTGGAAGGGAACTGCATTTGTGTTCTAACTAAATACAGTAAACATTTTTAGTCATATAACTGTATATTACTGTAGTTATACACACAAATAAAAATGTTGCCTATAATTGTCATATTAACGTCTGTTCGATGAGAACATTCCCTTTTTCCTAACCTTTAGTGGCCTAACAATCAACACACACACACACACACACACACACACACACACACACACACACACACACACACACACACACACACGCATGCATACATACATACTCTTTTTGTTGTTGAAGTAAGTGTTTGTAAACAGATCTGCCCTCAGTTTGACAGTGAGACAGACTCGATTTAACAGTCAGCACCGACTTGCTTCTACTGATGGCTATTTTCAGCCTTGCGAGAGAGCTGCCGAGATAATTACTTTGAATGTCAAAAAGATTTAGTTTAATATCGTCTCTATTAGTGGTGCTGGTTCAGTAATTAAAGGTGTGGATGAGAGTGGCGCTGTGACAGATGGCATTTGCTTACTGTGATTCCGTATGTAAACACAGAGAAGCGAGTGGAGGCGCAGGGGAGCGAGTTGAGGAGCACATGGGCAGAGTCCAGCTTAGGCTTTAAAAAACATACACAAGTGGAAAAGATGCTATGAAACAGATTTAATAAATGCAGAGCACAACAATTCTTTCTATATTTCTGTAAATAAAAATAATCGCCAAACAAATAAAAAAGAGGGGGAGTTTGTTTGGAGAAATTTCTGAGCTTGGCTAAGTGTGACTTTTTTCCTTTCTGCATCATCAGTGCTGTATATTACATGCTTTCAACATTCAAAAGCACAAACTGCTCGGTTTACACATTCCCATTACACCAGGACCTTTTAAATTACACAGTAGTTAAAATGTCTCGAGTCGTGTATTTTATATATTAGGGTGCATCAGTTGCCCCCTAAAAATGAAAAGTTCCTCCGATCATGATGCATTTTTGTTTTTATCTTCCTTTTGGTAAGAAAACACACTGGGTAAAATATTTTGACAAAATTCAAAAGTTTAATGGTGGCACCAGGAGCTCAAAGTTATGGAAAAAGCTGCTATTTTATGACTTTTATGACAAAATTTCGATCACTTTTCATGAAACATTATGGCACCTTATAGAGTATACCAAATATCTTAGATACACATTTATATTCTAAATATATTATCAAGCACAGTTTGAGTTTTAGCTGTTCATTGAATCATTGTTCAACTACTTTTAAACAATACAAATGTATTATGAATCACATTAATGCTTCTCAATCCCTTGCAAAGGTTCTTAACATGATCTCTGGCTCACAAGAAATCAATAAATGGAGTCCAACATTGTGATTCAAACCTTACGCGAAAACATAAAATAAGCGTTTTTTGGCAAAAAATGAATCTCATGGTGCCGCCATTAGACTTTTGAATATGGTCAAAAAATTTTACAGGATGTCTTTGCTGGTGAAAAGGAACATCCAAACAAAAATGCATCAGATTTTATGAAAGTGAGGGCAACTGATGCACCCTAATATATATCTTTTTAAAATAATGCTTGTGAAATTTAATTCTTTCAATAAAAATCATCGACCCGACTCTTTTTTTTAGCTCTCTCCCAAAACAAGCTGTTTATTTTCCAGTTATCCAACACACACAGTCTGTGAAGATCCAAAAATCCGTTTTAGTAGGCTTCGTTTATTCACATTTTCATACCTGAATTTAAGCCATAATTTAAAAACAAACCTTTCCTCATGTTTCGTATTCAGATGAATTCACACTTAACGAAAGTGGAATCACAATGTTATGATTTATAGTCACCTTAGGTGATTATTTAACCTGATCTTTAATTCATCGACTTGAAAACAAAAAGGCTGAGAGTAACAACTGAGAGTTTAATTCTGTGAATACTCCTTTGTAATTAATCTGCAGTATTTTACCATATTATAACTTTTTTCTATTATATTTTTGGTATTTAGTTGTATTTATTGTATGTTATTATATTTATTGTAACAGGGAAATAATAATAATAATAATAATAATAATAATAATAATAATAATAATAATAGGTTATGTGGGTGAAGCCCTTGATCGATGTGTAAAGTTAACTGTGGTTGCGGCTTTAGGGTTGATATGACACTTAGCACGAACATTTCTCATAATAAACCACAAATTACGATATCACTGTCATGTCAGTATTTGCACAACTTGAAAAAAAAAATCACCGTATTACCGAAAATAAAGCTGCATCCAGGCTATTAAAATGAAAGAGAGTGAGTCATGCTAAATGGATAAAATTGGAATTTAAATAAATCTATATCTACATTAAACATAGTTTCAAACAACACGTTAAAAACACGTTTAAAAAATAGTACGATTTATTATACCTGCAAATATAATCAGTCCGAGTTAAAAATACTTAAAATAAAATTGTGCAAACTGTAAGTGCATTTTCATACGGTTTAATTTTAATATGAAAACAGTAATGTTGTTCTTGGCATACCGTCATATCAAAATAAACTCAACAGAATATGAGACAGCAAATTCAATCTTTAAAATAAATTACTGGCAACTTACCTTATTCTCTGACTCTGACGTCATTATCTGTCTGGTCTTCCTTTTTTTATTTAAAAAATGTCTTTGTTTCATGGAAATTAAAAAAAATCACTCGAGGTTTCTGGTCGAAAAGTAAAATTAGGAGTTATGATTAGACTTGTTTCCTATTTTAAAAAAAACAAACAAACACTAGTGGACGAAAAGTCATAAATTGTGATATTTATTGATGCATGCTAATTCAAATTTCTGTCTGGTTTTTCTGTCCTGTTTTTTGGTATTGGCATTTCTGTCATAAAAGTTTTATATCTTTGCTCTGCGTGATGCTTGTTATTTGAGAAAAGGACGCAGGTGGACACAGTTGAAAAGCAGACAAGCCAATCAGATTGCACCTTCTTCTTTTAGCCAATGACAGGCGCCACATTGTTGTCAAATTTGTCTAATGAAAACGTCCGAGAGCAACAATAGAGAGAGAGAGAGAGAGAGGGATCTGTATCCACTGGCGATCTCTGGAGGAAGTTAGTGTCTCAGGCTGGAGCAGAGAGAACAAGCTCACTCACACTTACTGCCCTTCCCTCGGCTGATCGATCTTTAGCTGGAAACTTTTGTTTGTGAAAGTGATTTTTAATCACTCTGGGCACACGCAAGGACGCAGAGAAACAATCAGATCATTTTGAACTAATGGACTGATTGAGACAAATACTAGAAACGCTTTGGTGACGTACGTGGTTTTAAAAAGAGATCAGGTTTTGTAAAAAAAATAATAATAATTGATTGATTGATTTCACAATCTTTGTTGTCGGATGCTTGTGCGGTTCATTTCTTTTCCGTCCGACTTTCTTGAATTGAAGAAATCACTTGCTGCTGTTTAACCTCGACGATCACATTAAGCTAAATCCAGTCGGGGGCAGATCATGGATCTTCGTCCGGAGCTTCCTGGCGCTCAGGCGGGCACACAGGTTCACCCCGGAGCCGCTGCAGCCGCCTCCATCCCCGTGTCCATGGCCAGCAGTCTGCTGAGAGGCCCGCCGCTGCTGCTGCGCCCCACGGAGAAATATCCCCGCACGCCCAAGTGCGCGCGCTGCCGTAATCACGGCGTCGTCTCGGCGCTCAAAGGACACAAACGCTACTGTCGCTGGAAGGACTGCATGTGCGCAAAGTGCACCCTCATAGCCGAGAGGCAGCGAGTGATGGCCGCGCAAGTGGCGCTCCGCAGACAGCAGGCGCAGGAAGAAAACGAAGCCCGAGAGCTTCAGCTCCTCTACGGCACGGCAGAAGGACTCGCACTGGCCGCAGCCAACGGCATCATCCCGCCCCGACAGAACTACGAAGTGTTTGGCCAAGTTAGCAACGACAACTCTGGTGAGAAAAGCCGCGTCTTATCTTGATCATCTTACTTTTCCCCATAGCACAATATTATCCTTAACTTTCTTCATTATAAGAAAGTCTTTTGGTAGATCAATATTTTTTTGGCAACTTAGACAAAAAGTGTCTTTGCAAAGTGTCAATCTAATCAGTGTTTACTCCCCCTCCCCACACCCCCCCACCCCTTTCCCTGACTTTTCCTATTCCAGAATCCAACATGCAGAAGTTTGAATTATTCCCTAAGACTCCACTGTCAGGATCTGTGACCCCACAGCCTGCAGCTGGAAAGTCTGTATCTGCTGACACCGAATCAGTACCTGGGATCTCATCCCCAGACGTACACCATGGCTCTGGGTCTGAAAACGGTGATGGAGAGTCATACATTAGCTCTCCAGCTCCCAAACCCATAAAAGATGGCGAGGATACACCACCATCGATAAGTCCACTTGGCTCAGACTCAGACACAGACAAAGATGAACAAGAGCCATCGCCATCCTCTACTTCATCCCGTCAGATGAATGCTATTGATATCCTGACCAGGGTGTTCCCCACGCACAAACGCAGCGTCTTGGAGCTCGTCCTCCAGGGATGTGGGAAAGATGTTGTCCAGGCCATTGAGCAAATCCTCAACAACAGTGGACAAGCTAAACCTCCAGAGGAAACCTGGTCAGCAGAGAGGGTGCTCCAGAGTGTCCAGCAGCCCTTGTCTTCTGCTCCAAGGCCTGTGTTACCTGGAACCATGACGCTCAGCAACCGGTCAGCCTTTTCACCACTGCAGCCCAATGGTCCACACTTTGGCGCTGACCCCAGCACATACCCACTCGGCACACCTCTGGGCCTGAATCCACTCCGCCTGGCCTACTCGGCACATGGCCGAGGGCTCACCTTTATGACCCCTTACTCCACAGCAGGCCTGATGCCCACTCTGGGATTTAGGCCACCAATGGACTACGCTTTCAGTGACCTGATCAGAGACAGGACTCTTTTACATAAGGACCAGAGCTACACAAATGGACTTTATGGTCCCCTGGTTAACAACACTCCAGAAAAACAGTGAGCAGCTATTTCACTGAGTAAAAACAGTACTGAAAAAAGTGGAAAGGCTAACGTGGCCCATTCTTGAGAGAAGTGTTCTGTGTTAAAAAAAAGAAAGACTTAAATCCCTTATATAGGCTACTTAATGACTCCTAATGACATTCTTTGTACATAAAGATTTCTGATTTACTCACCTGACAGAATTATTCAACTTGCATAAAGTGACACATCTAGTGTTGGGGGTTTTGTTGACGTTTGTGCTGATAATGGTTACCAAAAAGCTCTAATTTAAACAGATCTCACCTGGTTCACACTAATCATATGGAGTTCAATTGAAAGAGTAACCAGTATTTTCATGTAAATTGCCTATTTTGAATTCTTTAAATATCTGTTACAATTCTATTAGATTATTTACTGAACGGATCAAGTCTCCGTGAGATAATGGTGCAATTAAAATAATAATTTTCTCCGTCATTTAAAAAGAGACATTATTATTATTATTATTATTATTATTATTATTATTATTATTATTATTATTATTATTATTATTATACAGGTCTTCAAACGTCATTATTTTAGTTGACACTCTGTAAAATTGTGCCATGTTAAATTACCAAGACATGTTAAGATTATTGTTAAAAATCTTGACTAAAGTAGATTCTCTGACTCTTTTTGTGCTATGTTGATATGTTGTGCTCCTACAAAAATATGACAAAATATGTTACATCCCGAAACACTATCATATCAAGTTCAACGTCATTTGCGAAGAAAACCGTACAAAAAAAAGAAAACTTGTTCGTGGTGAATGAAATCTTGCTTCATTGTTACTGCTGTACGTTTATCTATGTGAATTTTGATAGAAATAAATGTTATTTTATAATTAGATTCTGATCTTGTGTTTTTATTTCTATATCCAACCTTTATGATGTTATCCAAATTTAAATACAGCATCCACAACAGCAATAATGGTGCAATTTATTATTATTATTATTATTATTATTATTATTATTATTATTATTATTATTATTATTAATAAACACTAATATCTTGCATAATTATTAATATAGCTAGCTGAAAGTACAAATCCGAGCACAGTAAAGCATACGATTTAATTTTTTTAAATGGAATAGACTATTCGTCAGATAAAATGTTTGTCATTTCAACAAGATGCGAGATTATTTTAGTAATTCATATGTTTTATCATATGAGTAATTCACGCCCAGTGCTGACTGAAGGTGGATCTCATGGAATATAATGGAAACTGAATCCCTGTCAGTCTCCTCATTCCACAGCTGGAGTGTTCACTTCATACTTGAAACATCAGGGTGAAGCTGGTAGTGTATTTCAGCGCCTATAGGAGAGGAAACTGATACTTAAACTTATACACTTCTACCAGATGCACGAGAGATCTTGCAATACACACTTGATTAAGTGGAACTGAAGCAATAGAAAAACAGGCGAGGCCTACTGGGTTCATTTTATATTAGACAGATTTGTTTCCTTTCCCAAACATTATTATTATTATTATTATTATTATTATTATTATTATTATTATTATTAATTTAATTATTTTTTTTGCAGAATATGTTTAACAATAGAGTGTTACAAACGAAAAAAAAAAAGTCTGAGAGATAAATAATAGCCTATTTGATTATGCAGCCCAGAACCTGTCAGCAAATTTTTAAGGATACTGAAAGTGAGGTTCGTCCAATAGTTCTGAAACTGACAAAAATATATTTCGGTAGAATAATTTAATAATGAATAATATGAAATTTTATTTATTTATGGTCAGGTTAATCAACTGAACCTTAAGTCAGCATTGTCCTACAAAATATGCCAGGAATAAAAATCAAGCTGTTTTCTTGTTAATCATCTGACTAACAACAATAAACAGATATTTTATTAATAAACAGGGTGTTATTAGTCCTTTATTATAGATTAATGCACTTCAGGTTTCAACCAACACAAATGCAAATCTATAATGTATATAGTCATAATTAGCAGCTAATCGCAGGAGACAATTTAGTGTTGAAACTGGAATCATTCTTTAGCACGTATAGCCCTAATAATTATTGTGCATTGGAAGTTGATTAATTTTGTTGAACACACATAATGAGGAATGTATTATTCATTACTTACCTGTGTGATCCAGTAATCATGATATGTTCAAACTAAACACGAAACCACTTGTATATTTTATAGATATTATATATTCCAACTGAACTTCATCGTCAGCTTCTCCTTCTTCTTTTGGCGAAATGTCACAAAAGGTTTCTTTTCATTTCTGTGGACGACGACGACGACAAACCACCATTGGCTCTCCATTCCCAAGGTAAATCATAATACTTTTCAAATAAACTAAATTGTTTTGTGTTTTTATTACTCTATAATGGTAACGAATTAGAAAAACCCTAATATGATTTCTCACTCGACACGAGCTGAGTCAAGATGTATGTATTAATGTATATATGTATGTTTTCTTTGACAGTACTGCCACCTTGTGGTGAAATGCAGCTATTACTCACACTTAAAGAACAGTATCATGTTTTGTACTGAACATATGCACGTACATACAGTGATTATGTGACTTATATATTTTCACAAGGGTGAAGCAACAGTTCATTCAGGACATTGGGGGGAAAAAGATCCTAGAGGAACATGCAGGGTCTTGCTGCCCTCTCCAGTCTCAATTAAGGTGAGTACACTGTAAAACATTTCAAAATGGGTTAACTTGGAAACGCAAGTGCATCTGCTGCCTTGAACATGCAAGTTAACTCAATTTGACGATTATCTTTGTTTCAACTCAGAAAAAGTCTCAGTTAGTCAAGACAACTAAGTAATTCAAGTCTAACCTTTGAAAACTTGCACAGATTAGTTCAAATTAAAACACTTTTCAGAGCTCATTGAGTTAAAGAGAAGTGGACATAACTAAACAAGGCTGAAATGTTTTACAGTGTAAGTAAAGCAAATAAGGCATATTTTGTACAATGCTTCCGCATATGACATGTAGATGAAGAAAAAGTTCAAGATGGGTTTTGAAGGGATCACTAACAATATATTTGCAGATGTTTTGAGAGCTAGCAGGTCGTGGTCATGTGCTTTCAAAACAAAAACAATGAACTGGATTCTGGGAATTCATTCCAGCCCCTTTAATGACGATTGATGAACCATGTACAGCACCCTCCAGAATTATTGGCACCCCTCGTTAAGATATGTTCTTAGGCTTCTAATAAATTCATTTTTTAAAAATAATATAGGACAACAATGCAAAAAAAGAGAAAAATCCAACCTTTATTTCAAGTGCATATTCAGTGGGAAAAAAAATCCCACATTAAGAAAAAATTCTTTTACATGAAATCATGTGTGCCACAATTACTGGCACCCCTGATGTTAATACTTTGTACAACTCCCTTTTGCCAACAAGACAGCACTTACTATTCTCCTATAACATTTCACAAGACGGGAAAATATAGAGAGGGGGATATTTGAACATTCCTCTTTGCACAATCTCTCTAAATCATCCAGAGTCCTGGGTCCTCTCCTATGCAGATGGCCTTGTGCAAAATTACCCTTCTGGATGAGTGTGAAAAGGGACATACTTTCATATAAAAAAACCCCCCCGAAATTGGTCCAGGATATGCACTTTAAGGCTTTTAACACATCTTAACCAGGGGTGCCAATAATTGTGGAGGGCGCTGTATCTACTCTTTACCAGAAAATATTGATCAGAATCTGCCTTGTAATTATGAATGAATGAATGAATGAATGAATGAATTTATTTGAATTTATTTATTTATTTATTTATTTCGAACATGTATAAAAAATGTATGTAACTATTTGTACATACAAAAGAAAGAAAATGAGAAAGTGACAACAACAAAAAAAGAATAAATAAAATAACATAAAGAGCTAAGACATTATAAAACACCGCACATAGTTCGAAAAAGGAGTGGGAAGAAGTACAATCCTTTTTTTAATTTCCCACCCCTTTTTAACTACCCCGAAATCCAAACTACATTAATACACCTATAAAAATATATACCATATATACACTTCATGAATATCTATATAAATATATAATTACAAAAATAAATATATACTACATACCATATATATATATATATATATATATATATATATATATATATATATATATATATATACACTTCATAAATATCTATATAAATATTTAATTACAAAATTAAATATATACTACATTCCATATATACACTTCATAAATATCTATATAAATATATAAGTACAAAAATATATATATACTATATACATACATACACTTCATAAATATCTATATAAATATATAATTACAAATATATATATATATATATATATATATATATATATATATATATATATATATATATATATATATATATATATATATATATATATATATATGCTACATACCATATATACACTTCATAAATTTTGAAATAAAGACTGTTCCTCTAAAGAAGAACATCATTAGGATCATTCCTCTCAAACTGGCAAACAGCATCTCTCCATATGCAATGAAACGGGGGTCAGTCAGCTTTACAAATGCTCTTCATGGAGGTTGTTTTACTTAAGAGAGGCCAGTAAACTGCTGGTACTGTTTACACCACACTACTTACAAGCACAATCTTAAGGTAATTTTGCCTTTACTGCTCATCTGGTGCTAGTTTGAGGTGTTTCCCCTGTTTCCTCTCTGCATTTCAGGCCTCACCATCCTGCACTCTCACTTCAGCTCCTACACTTTTTTTTGAGTGTGAATCTAATGAAACACTTTTTTTCTTTTTTTACATTTTGCATTGCAAGTAGGTCTGACAAGTGTATAATTTTCCTCCATAATCTCCACTTTATTCCTCTAAAAGTCCTCTAAAAATTATGTTGCCCTCTTTAGATTTTCATTTGACTTGATCATGTACTATCACAAGCAAGCAGACATTTTGGCCTTTTCTTTTCAAAATAAATGAGATTTCAAAAAAGAAATGACTGACTTTCTTTCCATAGTGTATGAGCCTCCATTCTCAGGCACCTGAACTTGTAAATCAAGCCCCCCAAGCAGTGATGGGTAATAAAGTGATGGTAATAAAGTAATAAAGAAGTAAAACTATTTTAGCATGAACTCTATTTAGTATGGATAGCACAGGCACTCTACTCATCAGACTATTTATTTTGTTTTGACTACCTGTTCATTTTCTTATCTGGCCAAAACAACACAACTATAGCGTTCTAGCTATAGATAATGCAAAGTAATAATATTAGGTAAGACCTAAGGCATGGTATAATGTTAGAAAAAACCTGTTCCATAAATCCAGGAGATATCTATCAAGGCATCTTCGTAGCTCCAGCTGTCAAAGTTCTTCTTTTAGCTCCTTGTACTAACACAAATGAACAGAAATAATTGTGGTCTGTGCATTACGTTTAGCCAATCAGTCAAGGACTTCATAGAGAGGAAGGTTTTTAAGTCACCTTAACCAAATCCAGGTAAGCTTTATAGAAACACTCATTAATGAGCAAAAAAATTTGGAGAGATTTGTACTTCTCATCTTTGTTTCAGTTCAGACCAAGCAATTACACATTGAGGGGGAAGAGTGTGGGGAAAGTTTGTGGATAGGTTACTGCTGTAGTGCTGCTTTTGTCAACTATCACACTTCAAAATGATAGGAATTTAATTGAATTGGAGAAAAACTGAGAACATTTCAAGTGGGCTGAGATAAATAATGGGGGCTGAAGTAGGGGCCTAGACTCACCTACAGTGTCAAATAATTTTGTTCTTTAGATAAAATAAATAATATAAAATAATACTGAAAAACTAATTTTAAAATGTACATTTGGGATTATGTGTTTGCTCAGGTACTATGTCCCTAATATAGATATTTAGTCACTGTCTAAAAATGGAGCTTCTGATGAGTGTATGAGCAAAATCATACAAGGGTACAAAATCAACGTGAATATAATAATAATAATATTTTAGCATATGAACAATTGAATTGCGTAGTGTAGTGTATTACAAAGACAAGAGTGTTTTACTGGGAAATATGCCCCTTGTATTTTTCATACAAACTACATCTGGGACATTGAGAACTAGAGCTGTAACATATTTTAAATTATATCCCTCATCAAAAAATTCCCGTGCAGGGATTGGCCAAGGATGGCTCACGTGACATAAAATAGTTCCACCACTGATTAAGCAATGTATCTTGTGACATCAAAAAAAAAAAAAAGGATATGGTGAGAGTCAGTCATGGTATGTCCTGGATATACCATGAACTGACATCACAATTTCAAGCCATACGGCCAACTTGAGTCACAGCTGTGGCTCTGTGAATATTTCTGTGTGTGTAGATCTATGTATCATGATCATGCTTAGCGAGGCAGGCGATAGCATGGTACATTGCACACGCGCAGGTCGAAGGTCACTCTGATGTAAACAACAAACATGGCTGCCTCCAGTGAGTTTATGCCTAGATTCAATCTCAACACTTTTAGTTTGGACTTTTTTTTTAATGACGGATATAAATCAAACATACCATACAGTGAGAGGCTCCAGTAATTATGGATTCTCTTCAGTGGCTGGCTGTGCCCCTCACAAAATAGTACTATGTCAATCATCTCAGAGAATCCATAATTTCAACCGGAGCCTCTCAGTGCATGGTATATTTGATTAAGAGCCTCACTCATGAAGAAATCGATTAATTGTTTTGATAAATTTGGGTACTTTTTATCAAAAGAACATCACATATTGACATGAAGATATGAGGTTTATCTTCTTGTCTTGAAAAATTCACATTTTTCATACAAAATACAATGCGAATCTGAGTGACATATTTAAATAATATTGGCTGGCTTTTTTCATGGTATATCAGATATATTCCATTCAGCTAGCATGATATAGAATGAGTCAAAGACGAGTTCAGAATCATGCTAGTTGAATGGAATATATCTGATATGCCATGAAAAAAGCCAGCCAATATTATTATTATTATACATATACATTCGATGGAACAAACCTGGTGGCCATGTTTGTTTACAAATTGTCATAGTCGCTCACTAGTGTGGGAGTTTTATGTGTAATATGTATCTTATGGCTTTTTAATTCATTGCAACAGTTTACTGTGGGTGCCAACGGCGAACAAAGAAATGCTTCTGCACATGTGCAGCAGAAAACTCTCTCATTGAATATTCGCATCAGCTCCGACATGTGACATCATATTGTCTTGACAACCATGCAATATCGTAAACTATATTCAACGCTCATTCTCCATTGGGTAGAGTGATATAATACATATGTAGGATAAGTGATTTGCTAACAATATTCCATGCTATCAAACCAAATGAATGAAACCTACTTGAAGGGAATAGAATACATGATTTTATTCCATCAACAATGTGTCCTGTATGTATAATAATTTCTGATATTTCACTCCGATGATGTCACTCCCAGTGTTTTCCCACTGACAAGACTCACGTTGTCCAAATGGTGAACCGGTTCAAAATTAAAATTCTTTTGATTTACTTGAGTATTTTTGTGGATATTTCTATATAATATAAAGAACATTACACAGTGGAGCAAAGATATGAAGTTTATTTTCTCGTGTTGAAAAATATTTCACTAGTGAGCGAAGCATCACTCGTGAAATATACATTCACCACTTGAAGATAAACTTCATATCTTTGCGCCACTGTGTAATGTTATATATATATATAGTTCGCATCAATAAATTACTGTATTGTCTTGTGACAGTGATACCAATAATGAGATATGCATCACAGTTACGAATACATATTTATTCCTTTCTTTGCCATGTGCCAGAAACAACACCACGACATTTATTATGGTGTGACTCTGCTGGGGCCCTGGTGTTCAGCAGTGAACCACATCATTACTATTGTGGGTGCATTTGGGTAATTGAATGATCAATCTCATTAAATCAGTCTCATATTAAATTTGAAGGTTAATAATTAAATTGAATCAGTCTCATTTGAATCGTTTAAATTGAATCATTCAAGTGAATCATTCAAGTGAATCATTCAAAGTGAATCACTTAAATTATTATGATCACTTACCGTATTACATAACTTATATGCACCTTTCTGAATTCTTTGGGAGATTGGGGACTTCGAGTATATTGTAACACAAAACACACAGTTTCAATAATAAATGAATTTATTATAACAAAGATAAAAATGGATAATAGCAGATGGAATATATACAAACAGTGAGGTGTGTGTGTGTATGTGTGTGTGTGTGTGTGTGTGTGTGTGTGTGGCCTGTGAAAGGCCCTATGGCCTAGCTAAGGAGGGTGTTTGTGGGGAAGGAGTTGACCACGTGGCTAGGCCTATGGCCTAGCAAAAGAAAGAAGCTAGCGTGGGATGCTAACTGAAGTGTGTTTGGCCACGTGGTGAAGGCCTAGATTAACCTCGTGTGGTTAAGCTAAGACAAAGGGGAGCTAGCTAAAGGTGTGTTTGTGTAGGCCTAGATTAGCCTGTGGAGCTAATTCCACATGGTGGAGGCCTAGATTAGCTTTGTGTTGCTAAGTAGACAAAGGAATGTTAGCTCATAACGCTACTAAATCCAGTGAAATCTTGATGTGGTCCAGGGGCCTCATGTACAAAGACCTGCGTGGATTTCCCACTAAATATGTGCGCACGTCAAAATCGGGAAATTTGCGTACGACCAAAAAAATCCGGATGTATCAATCAGTGCGTACGAAGGTTTCCACGCACTCTCCTGTTGTACATCCCAATCAAAGTGGAATTTGGCGCACATGCACGAGCCCCGTTCCCCGCCCCGTCTCCTCCCTCAATTATTCCACACTGAATATGTTAATTAGTATAAATAGACCTGCAGTAAGGCCCGCGTTAGGTAAAAGACATGGCAACTTTTACTAACGCGTTAATGTTAATTAAATGTTAGAAATCTTGCGTTAATCAAATTAACATTTAACATTTATTATTAACATTTAACATTAACATTTATTCGCGTTAATCCCTGCCTTTAGCACAGTGTAATAGAATTCACATACATCACTTAATTGTTCTGTCACCTCCAATTAAAGTGATGTTCAAAGTGTATGCTATGAGACATGCAACGGTCACTGATTGTATGCCATTGAATGTGAATGTAGCCTATACCAAGATAACGGTATGATTCGCATCGTCTGCAGTGCCTGCGCCACAATGAGTGTCTATTTGAGTTACATGGGTTTTGAAAACAAAAAAACACCTTTAGTGCTCTAATGTGTACATTTTTTCGGGGACACCCTGTATTTGAGGAAATGTCTTCCTCTCTTAGTAGGCCCAATATTCCTAGCCACATGTAACCAGAAATAAAACATGTGCACATATTTTCCACAATAGGATTTTAATGACAAATGTATTCTAGCAGGGTGCCAGGGAACAACAGGAGGCCCCCAGTCCATCCCACCCGAGCAGGAAGAGGACCCCCAGCCGAGCGGATCCAGCGTCACTGTCACCTGCCCCCCTTCTCCACCGCCTGCCCCTGTCGCCGGGTCCACAGGCCGGGTGCTGACGCGCGCGGTCCTTGAGTCCCAGGGGGAAATTTTAAAGGGGATAGAGGCGATTAATGACAACCTCGAGGGAATCCGCGAGGAATTGAAGGAACTGAATAACACATTAAAAGAATATCTTAAAAAATGAATGGTGTCCCGTGTCCCGTCTGCTCTTACCTTTTCACATTGTGGCTATTAAGCGCTGCCGGGTTTGTATGCCATGTCGCTGTGGCACCTCGTTGTGAGGCCCAGGGTCTGGGTCCTCCGGCAGGTCTCGCTCCATTATTGGCACGCCGTGCCGCTGCGCCACATTGTGTAACACGCCAGACACCAGCGCAATACGGCACGCCTTGTCGGGCTGATAGAGCAGCACCCCCCCACTCCGGTCAAGGCAGCGCCACCGGCTTTTCAGGTGGCCAGTGGTGCGCTCCACCACTGACCGCGTCCGTGCGTGGAGGTTGTTGTAGCGCTGCTCCTGATCAGTCCGTGGGTTGGCTAGGGGGGTCAGTAACCATTTTTGGAGTGGGTAGCCGCTGTCTCCTATGAGCAATTGGGATAGGTCCAGCATAAGCTATCCAACATGTGTATATTTCAAGTGAATTCACTTCAAGTGTTTTAGATTGCTTACCAAGTAACCACCCATCACGCACTCTGCCGGCATCCAGCCTGTTTCCCACCGAGCTGTTCGCCAGGATGAATGCATCGTGGGTCGCCCCAGGCCACCTTGCCACGATATTTGTCAGGCGCATTTGGGCATCACATATAATCTGTACGTTTATAGAGTGGAAATGTTTCCTATTCACTTACGCATATTCACCCTCAGATGGCGCCTTTATAGCAATATGCGTGCAGTCGATCACTCCGATTAGATTTGGAAAACCGGCTATTGCTGCAAATTGCGCTTTTATCTGTGCTTGGTCTGCCACATCATAGGGAAACCGTATGTACCTGGCTGACAGTCGGATGATCCCATTTAACACAGACGGAATAGCGCGGCTGAGAGCTGTCTGGCTCATTCCCGACCGGTCGGCCAGTTCCCTCTGGAATGAGCCTGTTGCTAGGAACCCAAGTGTGGTCAGGACTTGGATAGGAACGGGTAAGGCGTGACTCCTCGCCGTCTCCCTCTCCAACCCCGGGCCCAACTCAGCACAGAGCTCCAAAAGAATGGCTCTTGGAAGTCTGAATCGGCTGATAAGCCAGTCATCATCGTGAGCCAGGAAATTGGTGTAATCACGGAACACCCGTTCCCTCCTAATCTGACCATTTTCAGCGTCTTCCAATAAGGCCAACCACGCCATTGTCATCCTATCGGTTATCGCCACATGTTGCGCATGCTTTTATATCCTCATTTAATTTGATGCATGCTAGTGATTGGTCCCCACACACCGCGGTTGTGTCTGATTTGTACGCACTTGAAAATCGTTTCATATATTGATCTTGGTAATTATGTGATAAGGCTACCCCACGCAACATCAACTAATAATAATATTTCAGTCTGACACCTTGCGGCAAATGCGCGAGGAAGATTTATTAAGCTAGCTGCAATGCATGGTCCTGCATGTGCATTCTTTAATTTAATTAATTAACCAATAGTCAATGGGAATAATATCGAAATGATATTGCTGGGGTTTCTCATTTCCCGTAATTACAATATGGAAGGGATGGTTGATGGATCTGTTGGCATTTACCCAACAGTCTCGCATTATGTGTCTCGACAATGTCGTATGACTGACATACATTTCAATTCACGCATCCTGATGTTCCGATGCATTTTTGGATGCCTCTTATCGCCATGTCATGACTCTTGACTGAGTAGGCCTAAATGTAGTTGCGTTGCTCTGCCTCTAAGTTTCGCCAAGTACCAAGATGCACCAGAAATGTGCGTACGCCAGCCATGAGGTTTGCGTAGAGTACCGCACTTTTCCACGCCAAGTCAATCTTTGTACATACGAATGTTTGCGCAGAAAGTGACGTACGTAGCTTTTTTGTGTGTACGCAAGCTTTGTACATGAGGCCCCAGATGTATAATAAGAGAACTAAATATGTTAGTAGGAGTAAAGAGAAGCATGCACAGCCTATCTATTAAACAATTGAGAGAACATAGAACAAAATAAATCAACATGCTGCATGTTTAACAGTGTAACAAATAAACCTGGGTTTAAATTCACACTATTTCAATAAAAGCAAATTCCTAAGACTAGCTATAATTATGCCCAAAAATGCCAGTCTTACTTAATATCCCGCTTCTACGCGAGATTATGAGAAGATTTTCTGAGACTTTGGAGTTTTTCACTGTTGTGGAACACGTGAGGCACAGGGAATTACGTGGAGAAGTTGAGTTTCACAGGAGCCCGTGGAGCACGTCTGTGGAAAGCAGAGAATTCTTGATCCGGCGCTTCGTGGCTCATGGGAAGAAAAACTCTGATTAACAATGTGCACAGCGCTTCAATCAGGAGGAATTCTGGTCGCTCCTAATTATAAATTAACTGCTTTGAGCTGCAGTCGTACGTACTTAATGAATGAAACCGGTTGTAAATCACTGAGTTTAAAATCGCGTGATCTTAGAGTCTACTGTGGCCAAAGGTAAACAAAGAAAAGCACGAAACTCTGATTCTTGCAAGAAAGAAAAGAAAAGACGCCTTTTTAAATTTGCTCGGGTGAGCAGCCTCTTTGTGTACGCAGACCGCTGGTCCCACGACGGAAAGAGGAAGAGCGGAAGTGTCATTCCATTATTTATGTCTTCACAGAGGATGTGGTGTTGGTGATCCCGCCCTGGCGTGACGCAGGCCAACGCGGAAGTGGGCTGATGGGAAATGTAGTTTCAAAAAGGGACTGTACCTACAATCCCCCTTTTGGTCTCAGGGGTATGATGGAGTCATAGCACTGAGAGCACAGTACTGTACAGTCCGCATGTCCGTAGTCCTTGAGGTAGCCTTGCTCTGCACAGTCCATGGTGTCCTGCGAAAACTGTGTAAACTCATGAGTTCCAGTAAGACAGTTGGAGGCAGAGGCATTTTGGGCATATACTCAGGCTATGGGCATTTTGGGCATATAATCACTCTAGCTAACTAGGTCAAAGTCACATCTAAAAAAAAAAAAATTAAACAGTAAACATGAAACATGTAGTGTTTAATTTCCTATGCATATTAAAAAAAACAAGAAAAGAGAAGAAATGAAGGAAAGAAAGAACAGAAGTATTAGTGTTTGTGTTGGTAAACCTAATCATATGGAGGGTGTAATAGCAGTGGGTGGTCTGGCCAGAAAGCGTGCGCTACTGCGGCTAAAGCTGTCAGGGACACAGACCATCTTATCCATCTTGGCATGTAGTGTTATGTATGGGTTGCCTGGACAGACCTAGTGGATGGATGTCTTTAGTGGAGGTGCACATCCCAAAGTCTTGTGGATTCACAAAAATGAGGATAGCACTGCCAAGACTATATGCCAGGTGTATTTGCGATGAATACACACTAGTAATAATAGCGGATTTTAGTATTTTATCTACCATGTTATACCGAAGGGTTATTACTTTATTGGGTTGGTAAGTCTGACCAGGAATGTTAGTGTATGCTTATGGATGAGTGAGGCGTACAAGCTAGGTGGACAGGATGGGCCTAGCTGTTGTCCCCCCCCTCTTGGAGTGAGGACTGTTCAAAAGGCTTGATTTGATTGTTATGGAAATCGATATGAGAGCATTTGATTGTGCCTGGATGTCCTAATGCGATACGCAATGGGGGACGGTTTTCCTACGATCGAAAGGTCCCGACCAATGTGGTAGGAACTTTTTGAGACTTCTACTGGCTTGATAAAGTTAAAATATAGGACTTTGTCGCCTATTTGATATGTGATGGGAGGCTTTTCGGTCATAGTAGGCTTTTTGTTCTTTACGCTCGTTTCGATTTATTTTGTTGAGGGGTCTGACCTCTTTTGTAACAGTTCTTTAATCTCAACCAACTGGGCTTTTAAAGATTCCAGCTCTGCGCGGAACTTACCAGGTTGGTCTGAGTCACTGTGTCAGTCATCTCTACCCCTACGTTTAGAGTTACGGTCGGAACGCTCCTGCCGTCTCTGGCCAGAGCAGGGATGACGGTCTTGCTGCCAACCGCCTTGTTCCCTACGACCCTTTTTACATGATGGGCGGTTGCCATAGTCACTATGGACTTGCCTTCGGTCCTTCCTGGCCTTACCTTGCCGATTTTTCCACTCACCCTTGTGATGGCTCGGCAAGGGGCGGTTTGGACCGGGATTTCTCCAGGGGGGTCCCCCTTTTGGAGCTTCGCTTCCTTCTAAGGCTAGCGGGGGCCCGTCTGCACTCTGGAGACTAAGGACTCTGGGTTCATCATCGTTTCCGTTTGTGGTTTTGACAATGGTCTCCCAGGTCATTTGGGCTAGTCGCCTAATTTCCCTCATCGAGTGGAAACCCTGTCGACACGTCAGTGTGACTTGAGTCCGCACACTTGGGTGGAGGTTATGTAAGAAGAGGGATTTGAAACCTCTATCTTCTTCCAAGCCTGGTGCGCTACTACCCTGGAAATAGGCAGTACGTAGCCGTCTATAATATTCACGAGGCGCCTCAGACCGTTTTTGTTTGATTTGTAATGCACACAATGTCGCAGAGGTTTCATCCGTGTACGGCGCATATTCTTCCCTCATGTAACTGCGAAGTTTCGAGTAACTATCGCGAACGTTTGGGGGTAGTGTCTCTAAAAAGGCACGAACGCTGCTACTGGAGGTCTTCCAGATCAGTTTGAGTTTCTCTCGCTTTGTGGCGTTCAGTAGGTCCATCAGGCATCGGTCTATTTCTCGTAAATAATCATTTACATTAGTTCTTTTATTGTCGGGATCGAATCGCTCGACATCTTGGGCAAGTAGGTCAATTTGCCGTAAGCGAAGGGTTTGGTGCACATCCTTGTGCGACCTTCTTGGCTCTTCTGAGCACTCACTATCTAAGCTACTCTGGTGTTTGTAGCAGTTCGTGTAGGTGGGTGGAGCACAGAAGGACGGCAGGACAGAACTGATTTCACAAAACTCTTTTTTATTCAGCTTTTCAGCTTTTATCTCTATTCCCACACACTCAGACACACGTACACACATCAGCCGTCTGGTTGTGGAGAGAGCTCCCTCTGCTCTCGCTCTCTCCCCTTAAATAGGGCACGGTCACTGGGAAGACACACAAACACATTAATTAACAACAGGTGTAGTGATTCTGCCACTTACCTTCCCTGACTCCGCCCTCCTGTCACAGACCGATGCTAGACCATGCCCCCGCTGCCACATACCCCCACTGCCCGACTCAGGCCGGGCAGCCGTCCGGCCCGCAGCCGACTCCCCCCCCTTGACGGGAGAGGAAGTCCGCCACAACCATCTGCGCCCCCGGCCTGTGGATCACCTTGAAATTAAAGGGTTGGAGTGCCAGATACCAACGGGTGATCCGCGCGTTGGCATCCTTCATGCGGTGGAGCCACTGGAGGGGCGCGTGGTCCGAACAGAGGGTGAAAGGGCGTCCCAGCAGGTAGTACCGGAGGGCGAGGACTGCCCACTTGATCGCCAGGCACTCCTTCTCGATGGTACTGTAGCGCCCCTCACGCACCGACAGCTTCCGACTAATGTATAAGACTGGGTGATCCTCCCCCTCCACCTGCTGGGACAAAACGGCCCCCAGCCCTCTGTCCGATGCATCCGTCTGCAACATAAAGGGGAGAGAAAAGTCAGGGGAGTGTAAAAGTGGCCCCCCACACAGTGCAGCCTTTACCTTAGAAAAAGCCCGCTGGCATTGCTCCGTCCACTGGACCAGATCTGGTGCCCCCTTTTTAGTCAGATCAGTCAGCGGGCTGGTGACGTCTGAATAATTAGGTATAAAGCTACGATAATAGCCAGCCAGCCCCAGGAACTGTCTCACCCCCTTTTTGGTCTTGGGCCTCAGGCAGGCCGCAATCGCTGCGGTCTTGTTAATTTGGGGATGCACCTGCCCATTACCCAAGTGGAAGCCCAGATACCGTACTTCCACCCGCCCAATCGCACACTTCTTCGCATTGGCTGTGAGACCCGCTCGCCTCAGCGACCTAAGGACGGCCCTCAGGTGTTGTAGGTGCTGCGGCCAGTCATTACTATAAATAATGATATCGTCTAGGTACGCGGCCGCATAGGTGGTGTGGGGGCGGAGGACCCTGTCCATCAGCCACTGAAACGTAGCTGGCACCCCAAACAGCCCAAAAGGAAGTGTGACGAATTGGTGTAAGCTGAACGGTGTGGAAAAGGCCGTTTTTTCCCGGGATAATGGAGTCAAGGGGATCTGCCAATAACCTTTTGTTAAATCCATTGTCGAGTAAAAACGAGTCGTGCCTAACCGATCGAGCAACTCATCAATACGAGGCATTGGGTACGCATCGAATTTAGACACCGCGTTGACTTTTCTATAGTCCACACAGAACCGGACCAACCCGTCGGCCTTGGGTATCAAGACCACCGGGCTGCTCCAGTCACTGTGGGACTCCTCGACGATGCCCATTTCAAGCATGGCCTCAAGTTCTTCCCGAACCACCTTTTTCTTGTGTTCGGGTAACCTGTAAGGGCGGCTACGCACTACCACCCCCGGGGGCATCTCAATGTGGTGCTCTATGAGGTTAGTGCGGCCGGGCAGGGGCGAGAACACGTCCGAAAACTCGGTCTGCAACTGGGCAACCTCCGCGAGTTGGGTCGGGGAGAGGTGGTCTCCACAGGGGACCGGAGAGGGACGTGATGCTAATGTTCCTTTTTGAACCTCCGGCCCCAGCTCCGCCTTCTCCGGAACCACCGATACCAACGCCACGGGGACCTCCTCGTTCCAGAGTTTGAGTAGGTTGAGGTGGTAAATCTGTAGTGCCCCACCCCTGTCCGTTCGCTTCACCTCATAGTCGACGTCCCCGACTCGCCATGTGACCTCAAAGGGTCCTTGCCACTTGGCGACTAATTTAGAGCTCGATGTGGGCAACAGTACGAGTACTTTCTCTCCCGGTGCAAACTCTCTAAGGTGCGTACCCTTGTTGTACAGGCGGGTTTGCCGTTCTTGGGCCTGCCGCAAATTCTCCTGGGTTAGGTGTGTGAGTGTGTGGAGTTTTGCGCGCAGGTCAATAACGTATTGAATTTCATTTTTGCTTGGTGAAGGTCCCTCCTCCCAATTTTCTTGCAGCACAACTAAAATGCCCATATAATAATTCAAACGGGGAGAACCCTGTGGAGGCTTGGGGGACCTCTCGCACTGCAAAGAGCAAGGGTTCGAGCCATTTATCCCAGTTACGTGCGTCCTCACTTACAAATTTTTTAATTATGTTTTTAAGGGTGCGATTAAACCGTTCCACTAAACCGTCCGTTTGTGGGTGATACACGCTGGTGCGGATCGGCTTAATACCTAATAACCCATACAGTTCGTTCAGTGTTCGTGACATAAACGAGGTGCCTTGATCAGTCAGAATCTCTTTCGGGATTCCAACTCGGGAGATGACACGGAAGAGTGCCTCCACAATACTGCGTGCTGAGATATTGCGAAGAGGCACTGCTTCTGGGTATCGCATTGCATAGTCCACTAGAACTAATATAAAGCGGTACCCTCGTGTTGACCGATCTAATGGCCCGACGAGATCCATCCCAATTCTTTCGAACGGGGTCTCGATTAACGGTAGAGGGCGCAAAGGCGCTTTTGGAATGGCCGCTGGATTTACTAACTGGCATTCGCGGCATGCCGTACACCACCTACGGACATCGCCGCGAATCCCCGGCCAATAGAATCGGGCCATTATTCGGGCTAGTGTTTTATCCTGCCCTAAGTGTCCAGCCATGGGATTAAAGTGAGCCGCCTGGAATACCAATTCCCGGCGGCTCTTCGGAATTAAAAGCTGCATGACTCGCTCTTTAGTTTGAGTGTCCTGCGTCACTCGGTATAATCTATCCTTCATAATTGCGAAGTAGGGGAAGGATGGGGTGGCGTTCGGCTGGAGCGTTTGACCATCGATTACTCTCACTTGGTCAAACGCATGCCGCAGAGTCTCATCTCGCGACTGCTCTAATGGGAAATCCGCGAGGGATTCCCCAATAGAGAGAGGAGGAGCCAGCGGCTCCTCTGACGTGGAGATGACGTAGACGGCTCTGTGACAGCTGCTCCCGCCAAAGCGACACCGGGACCTCCCCCTGTCAAATGGCAGGACCCACTCTTTACTAAGTGTGTCATTAAATCCCGAAATCCCGGCCAATCAGTCCCTAAAATTAAAGAGTGAGTAAGGCGAGGATTAACTGCCGCCTTCACTATAAATTTTTCCCCTTGGAAAAAAATGTGGACTGACACTAAAGGGTAGTTGTGAAGATCCCTGTGCACACACAACACCTTCACCAATTGTGCTCCCCCCAATGCTTCGTCTTGCACCAGGCTTTGGTGGATTGAGGTCTGATTACAACCAGAATCCACCAACGCCTGATATGTATCCCCTTGGATACTCACCGGTATGCGATACGCTCCGGCCCGATCGAGGGCGGCTCCTGGCAAGTTGGGGATCCAAGCCACAGCGCCCACCTCCATTACCGAGCACTGCTGTTGGAGGTGGCCCGGTTCCCCACAGCACCAGCAAACCGGCCTGGGCTTCCTCTCTGCACTAGTGCTCTGGGGCTCACTCACCTGAGGGGGGGGGAGAGACAGACACAGAAGGGAGACACGGAAGGGCACCGCGGGTGCGGTGGGCCAGCTGAGGTGGCGCCGGCCCCTGCCTCCGCGGTGGGGGAATGGGGCGAGGAGAAGACACAGGAGGAGGGGAGAGAGAGAGAGAGGAGAGAAGAGAAGGGGTCGTCTGCTGTCCTGCCATCGGGACAGCCGCCAGGTGATCCTCCGCCAGCTCGATTGCCTGATCCAGCGACACCGGGTGGTGGCACTGGACCCACTCTGCGGTTCCCGCTGGTAAACGCACGACGAACTGCTCCAGTACCACCTGGTCGATGAGTCCCTCGGCTTTGCAGCTGTGGGCCCTCAACCACCGCCAGCAGGCGTCCCAGAGTTGCTGGCCAAACGCGAATGGCCGGCCGACTTCCTCCAAGCGCAGAGCGCGGAAATGCTGATGTTGTTGCTCCGGGGTGCGTCCCACCCGCTGGAGGATGGCCCAGCGAAGGTCCGCGTAGGCCAGCCGGCGGTTGGCGGGGAGCTGTAGCGCGGCCAACTGCACCTCTCCCGTTAGCAGGGGGAGGAGGCGTGCCACGTGCTGTTCCACCGGCCACCCTGAGGTCTCTGCTACCTGCTCAAAGAGCGTGAAGAATGCCTCGGGGTCGTCCTGTGGGCCCATCTTCGTGAGGGTGAGGGGGGAAGGGCCCGTGGCGGTGGAGATGGTGGACCCCACCGACATGAGGAGGTGCCGGAACGCCTGATGATCTTCCTGTTGCGCCAGCACCAGGGCCTCGAACCGTTGTTCTTGCTCCTTTCGGAGGGCGAGCAGCGCCTGGTGCTGGCTCTGTTGGGCCGTGGCGAGGGCGTGGATCAGGTCGGCGAAGGTGGAGGACTCCATGGGGCTGTTGTCTTCTGTGCTCATCCCGGGTTTCGGCACCACTGTAGCAGTTCGTGTAGGTGGGTGGAGCACAGAAGGACGGCAGGACAGAACTGATTTCACAAAACTCTTTTTTATTCAGCTTTTCAGCTTTTATCTCTATTCCCACACACTCAGACACACGTACACACATCAGCCGTCTGGTTGTGGAGAGAGCTCCCTCTGCTCTCGCTCTCTCCCCTTAAATAGGGCGCGGTCACTGGGAAGACACACAAACACATTAATTAACAACAGGTGTAGTGATTCTGCCACTTACCTTCCCTGACTCCGCCCTCCTGTCACAGACCGATGCTAGACCACGCCCCCGCTGCCACAGTGTTGCTCCCGTTTCGCACTAGATTCATAGCCTGATTCATCCGAAGATTGATCAGGGGTACTGTAGCACACTGACCTGGGTGTGCTATGGTCCTGCGCTCGGGATGAGCACAGTATGGCTCCACCCTGGCTAAGCAACGAAGTCGTGTAGCGAGTTGATGGAGTTTGGCGGGGTGTCTGGTCCTCGACCAGGTAATCTACGGTGTCCGGTTTGGACGCCTCTTCCCGCTCTGAACTTTGGCACATTGTTGGGGGTCTTTCACGCCCCTCGCGCTCTTCTTGGGGGGTCTGCTCCTCGGCAGCCCTCTTGGCAGCCATTTCGGCTTTCTCTAGCCTTTTGGCGCCATCCTCAAGGGAGTTCTTCAAGAGCTCACACTCCCTATGTAAATCATTATTATTGGCCGCCAGCTCAGCGTTGCTGGTGGTCAGCCTTTCAACCTCTCCATGGAGGCGTCTGATTTCTGAATCAGTATCTCGGAAGTATGACAGGAATAGCTTACCGAGTGCCGCTTGGACACTAAAAGTTGTTTCTTTTGCATCTCTCATATGTTTTATTGAGTTATCTATGTTGTTTTGGCATTCACTCTTACTCGTGTACTTAATGTTTGCCTTTTCGGAGGCAGAGCAGTGAATGAGGTCTGCGATGACCTCAAGGAGAGACACGTCTTGAGCGTTGTCGTCAATTTTTGAGACACGAGGGGATGCCATTTTGCTTAGCTTGGATATTGGATAATTAATTAATCAATGAGTTAATTTATTAATTAATTTTTATTAATTAACATTAACTATGTAATTAATTAATCAGTTGATAAGGCTGTTTTTGCTGACAGTGCTCTCTTATCCTAAGTTATCAATAGGTTATTAGTATTTTGTGATATGGTTATCACACTACTGTTAACCGTTTTAACACACCTGGGGATATACCTTAGCAGTTGCTTAAACAAACTGATAGTTTATTTGTTGTTGCAACAATATTCAAGAAGTCAACAAACCAATCGCCTCACACGGGGCACCAATTTAATATGTGGGTGCATTTGGGTAATTGAGTGATCAATCTCATTAAATCAGTCTCATATTAAATTTGAAGGCTAATAATTAAATTGAATCAGTCTCATTTGAATCGTTTAAATTGAATCATTTAAAGTGAATCATTCAAGTGAATCATTCAAGTGAATCACTTAAATTATTATGATCACTTACCGTATTACATAACTTATATGCACCTTTCTGAATTCTTTGGGAGATTGGGGACTTCGAGTATATTGTAACACAAAACACACAGTTTCAATAATAAATGAATTTATTATAACAAAGATAAAAATGGATAATAGCAGATGGAATATATACAAACAGTGAGGTGTGTGTGTGTATGTGTGTGTGTGTGTGTGTGTGTGTGTCTGGCCTGTGAAAGGCCCTATGGCCTAGCTAAGGAGGGTGTTTGTGGGGAAGGAGTTGACCACGTGGCTAGGCCTATGGCCTAGCAAAAGAAAGAAGCTAGCGTGGGATGCTAACTGAAGTGTGTTTGGCCACATGGTGAAGGCCTAGATTAACCTCATGTGGCTAAGCTAAGACAAAGGGGAGCTAGCTAAAGGTGTGTTTGTGTAGGCCTAGATTAGCCTGTGGAGCTAATTCCACATGGTGGAGGCCTAGATTAGCTTTGTGTTGCTAAGTAGACAAAGGAATGTTAGCTCATAACGCTACTAAATCCACTGAAGTCTTGATGCGGTCCAGATGTATAATAAGAGAACTAAATATGTTAGTAGGAGTAAAGAGAAGCATGCACAGCCTATCTATTAAACAATTGAGAGAACATAGAACAAAATAAATCAACACGCTGCGTGTTTAACAGTGTAACAAATAAACCTGGGTTTAAATTCACACTATTTCAATAAAAGCAAATTCCTAAGACTAGCTATAATTATGCCCAAAAATGCCAGTCTTACTTAATATCCCACTTCTACGCGAGATTATGAGAAGATTTTCTGAGACTTTGGAGTTTTTCACCGTTGTGGAGCACGTGAGGCACAGGGAATTACGTGGAGAAGTTGAGTTTCACAGGAGCCCGTGGAGCACGTCTGTGGAAAGCAGAGAATTCTTGATCCGGTGCTTTGTGGCTCGTGGGAAGAAAAACTCTTATTAACAATGTGCACAGCGCTTCAATCAGGAGGAATTCTGGTCGCTCCTAATTATAAATTAACTGCTTTGAGCTGCAGTCGTACGTACTTAATGAATGAAACCGGTTGTAAATCACTGAGTTTAAAATCACGCGATCTTAGAGTCTACCGTGGCCAAAGGTAAACAAAGAAAAGCGCGAAACTCTGATTCTTGCAAGAAAGAAAAGACGTCTTTTTAAATTTGCTCGGGTGAGCAGCCTCTTTGTGTACGCAGACCGCTGGTCCCGCGACGGAAAGAGGAAGAGTGGAAGTGTCGTTCCATTATTTATGTCTTCATAGAGGACGTGGTGTTGGTGATCCCGCCCCGGGATGACGCAGGCCAACGCGGAAGTGGGCTGATGGGAAATGTAGTTTCAAAAAGGGACTGTACCTACACTATATAGTTATGATTGAATATCAAACTTGATATGCCAAACAGATGTCTGGTTACATCTGCCAATTGTCCAACAAGTTAGTGGACTAATAAAACTGTTTCAACTAGTTTTATATGAAACTGTCGTGAATATTTTCCATAAAATATGTTAGTAAATAATCCTATGTTATTAAAAAAAGCAAATTAAAAATAAGCACTGGATAAAACCCCATCTATCTTATATAAATAAAGATACAAATTTTGTTGTCCGGTAGTCAAGTGTTTGAGATATGGTGCCTTGCACTTATGATCAGGTTCCCTGTGGTGGTACACGGACATTGTTTGTATGTACGTACAGACAGCGACGGACTGGTAATCTGTGAGTTCTGGAAAAGTCCAGAACGGCCGTCCAGTCTACGGCCGATAATTGGTCTTTTTTTTTTTTTCGGTCGACCGGCCCTGTCTAACAGTCTAACGCCTAGGCCTACCAGCAGATGGTGCTGTAACGATAATTTGTCAATCAAACATAGGCCTACATTCTGTCAAAAAGCCAACAAAGAAGACACGAGCAGAAAACGCAAAGAAAAAGGTGGATGGCAGAAATTAAAAGAGAAAAAAACAAAGTTGTTGGAGAATGAAGCTTCAAAATGTAGGAAGCTTACAGAGCTTTTTGACCGCGGTGGTGGGGCTAGTGCCGCCAGCAGCAGCAGTAACGTTGATGTGGAGATAGACAGCGAATCAGATTCTGAGCAACATGATGCGGATCATGATGTGGAGGGAGAGACAGCAAGGGGATCTTCACTGCACGAACGTAGGCATGGCTACTTGCCGGAGGAGGAAGAAGAGGAGGTACTGGTAAGTGACGTTATGTAGGCTACTCAATTGACTACTCTGATAATCAGCTTCTACTTATTTGATTTGTGTTGTGATGATGATAAATAATGGCTTATTGTCCTCAAAAGAAACACGCAGTGAATTTGACAAATAGGCTACATTAAAAATAAGGAAACACGGTAAATGACCGCAAATTAATTTCTTTATGCGCCGCAAGTTAATTAATGCATTGGCCTGGAACCTAATAAAACTGCAGCAATGATAACTTGTAATGGAAGACAGGGGAATCAAACTTCTATAGAGTTTAAAACTAATTTGTATCATGAAAAAAATTACAAACAATAACACACATTTACACATTTGATTTTATAGGCTATGGCTATAGGCTTTGATGTAGCCTAGGCAATTTAATTTCTGTGTTAGCCTACCTAATTTCAACCTTTCCTTGATAAAATGAAAGTTGAGATATTCTATTTTCTGATATGACAGATGGGATGTTACAGAATAACAATTGAATGAAATTGAGTTTCACAAAGATTTAGGCCACCATTCATTTTGACTCTATCTCAGACACGCCAGTGTACCCTCAAATTTAAATGTGTGAGGGATTTTAATTTGAAAATTCTGAAAAAGAATGATCAGTGCTACTGTCTTCAATATACATTCAAACAGTTCTTAAATAAATACTGAAAAAAATAGTATGTGTGGGTTTTCAATTATTTCAAAACCATATAGACCCCCCCCCCCCCCCCCCCCCCCCCCCCCCGGCGGGCCCTGGCGCGCCCCGGTCGGTGGGTGGGCCTATTTGGGGAAAAAGTCCAGGGCCTTTTTTTGGTCCCAGTCCGTCCCTGCATACAGATGTCGTACGGTCTCAAAACCCATCAAAAATCATGTTGATGCATTACGATATTCTCTTAAGTATGGAGCTCGGCTATTATATTTTGTCTGAAAATTTGAAATAATTTGCTATGAGCAATGGTGAAATAATGGTGAAAATCAGGCACAGTTACTCTTCCTGGATTGACAAAAATTTGATATGATGCAAAATATTAAGAAGGTGTATTACTAATGTGATATAAGAGAGTACATTTGAGGTACGTATATGTGTTAACGGAACTGAAGTACCACGTACCCTGACCCCCAAGCCTTTCTCCTAAAAGAGTCATTTTGATCCCTTTATGAAACTTAAATCATATCAGTAAAAACTAATTTGAAAGGAAATTATTTCAAAATAAGTTGATTGTTAGTAGCAGCACCACCTGCTGGACTACCTTTATACTTGACAAACCTAAGCAGCAAAAGAAAAATCTGTTAAGTGTATAAAATTGTAAATGCATTTAGTTTTAACCGCTTAGTAATGTGTGTGTGTGTGTGTGTGTGTGTGTGTGTGTGTGTGTGTGTGTGTGTGTGTGTGTGTGAGAGAATGTGCTGTTCATGGCTCATGAAGAGATTTTGTTTATTTTAGCATCTGGTCCTTTTTTGCTTGACAGAATTACATCTCCTTGAAAGACTTTCACATCTGCAAAGCCTTGATGATATGGTGAGAAGTGTGGCCCTATTTATATGCATATGAGGTCATGAATCGATTAAATGCCATTATGTTAAAATCATTTATAGTTATTTAGGGCAGATGACCAAAAGGTGAACCCAAAGCTAAAAGTACACTGGGTCTGTTGTTCACGAGTTACTGAACAGCTAAACATAGATGAATGTGTGGTATCAGAATTTACCAGTAGAGAAATGCCCATGCCCTTTCAGTCATAATTGCTTCACAACTCTTATGCATTTTGTAATTGTAATGTACCAGTGCAATATTTAACATCTGTGAATCTTTACACCAGTTCGTATGAACCACGGGCGATTGCTCTAAGACAACGAGGGAGGCTCAGCCTCCTCTAAAAATGATGAACATCGTGTAGGATGAATTGCGCTAGGCTTATGTTATAGCCGACCTTATAACATTGCTATTTCAGATCCAGAATCATAGAAATATATGTGCTCAACCCAACTACAGTGCGAAATCATTCCGTTATAACTTTAATGTGTGCATGAGTTTTTCCCCCTCGTGACAGCGCGATGCAGCCCAGCCTCAGTGGACTTCAATGGCATTTGGGAGCTATGCGCTTTTCAATCTCAAAATGCAAGACGATTATTGGACAAATACTGTGAAAACGCCCGCCCACCGGACTCCCAGCCTCAGTGGACTTCAATGGCATTTGGGAGCGATGCGCTTTTCAATCTCAAAATGTAAGACGATTATTGGACAAATACTGCGAAAACGCCCGCCCACCGGACTCCCAGCCTCAGTGGACTTCAATGGCATTTGGGAGCTATGCGCTTTTCAATCTCAAAATGCAAGATGATTATTGGACAAATACTGCGAAAATGCCCGCCTACGGACTCCGAGCCTCACATGGGAGAGACATGGCAAAGCTTTCCGCGAGGAGACTGGTGATTGGTGAAAGCGGACGGATATTTTCTTTGATTGACAGCTCGTTTCAAATATAGACAGGCAGCGGTGAATTTCAGTTCAGTCCCATGCGGATTCGCAAGTGCTATGGTGTATTGTAAGAGATCAGCTTACATTTCGATTTCATTCATTACATACGGTTTCTACCAGCTTTTTTAGTTTGTATATATTTTCATTGTAAATAAAGTGTAAATATAGTGTTGTCAAGTTTGCTATCTTAGTTCCAGAAATTTTGTTTATTTGAGTGACTGAACTTGAACTTGAGGGGGCTAGTCAGCTAGCAAGAAAGCTGCACACGGATGCCAAGCATTGCTGATTTAATTTTGGCGAAGCCATTTGCCAGTCTTCCTTTCGAGGAAAAATTTAAAATTAAAGAGCAGGGTAGACCAACGCCTCAAATTGACTTGGTGAAAAAGGTAGGGAATAATACTCCTTCCTTTCAGCTCTCCTGGTATGAGAAAGTGAATTGGCTAACAGCAAGTGACCCACATCAACAACAGTAAATAGGCTACTTTAGTAATATGTCATGGATGGACCAAAAATATAGAATCTATTTAAAATGTTTATGCTGAGTATATTATATTGGAATATATATTTTTTCTGGATATGAATTAAACACAGCTACAATTTGGAAAACATTTTTAAACAAAAACACAGCCGAGAACATTTCACACTACAGACCTGGATTAAAAGTGAAGGGTTATCAAAATTGTCAATAAAACATTTCTCAGTCAAAATAAGTAAAATATAGGGAAAGTGTCATTGAATGAAATGTGTGGCACCCAGCTCTATGTTTGGCTCCCCAAGGTCAGTGCTTGTGCCTATTCCAGAACACTCTGCTGTTACTGCTGAGGTTCCTGACAAAGAGCTGCTTTCAATCATGATCAATTTTTAAACAACATGCCACAATTTTAAAATATAAAATGTTAAAATATACCCCCCCAACACACCATCATGTATATTGGACAGTAGGCTAATGGGCCAAAAGAACCTGTTATTTCACAGTTTGTGACCCTGCCAACAATCAGCCAGATCAGAGGCAAGAGTATGGGCAAAATTGATGTGTTTTTTCTTTTTTCTTTTAAAATCTGGAAATATCGTAACCGACCAGCCTCCCCTGTTTGAAAGACTACCAGCCGCCACTGGTATGAACCCTGTTAATTTACAGTACATGGTGAGAAATCGACAGGCACTCAGATTGGCTGGTTTGAACAGGGCTGTTTAACAGGGTGAGAAGGCAGCTGTGGTGCTTTTGACCAAAACTTCTTGTGGTATTTTGAACAAAGCATGTCACACACATTTCATTAAGACCTCAAAGGACTGTGTCAACTTGTGGAAAAGGAGTATGTCACCTTTCAACAACAATTACTTTTCACACTGTAAAAAAACAAACAAAAAAATGAAGTGTGAAATTTACAGGGAAATACTGTTAAATAGCAACAGTAAACAAACAAACAAACAAACAAACAAACAAAACCTGCAAATGGAAAAATGAAAAAACAAAATCCAAACTATCAAAACCCTGTAGATTTCATAAATAGGAACACACACCAATCCTGTTCTTTTTACTGTAACAATTTGTAAACCTAAAACAATTTTGCGACATAAAATACTGTTTACTTTCAAAAGTAATGGTGAAATACAACCATGTGTTAAATAAACCTTTATCTTCTCTTTTACACCCAGACTGTTACATGTACAGACTTTGCTTGTAAATCAGTAGAATGTTCATGAATAAATAGCATATAATAAAAAAAACTACCTTGTACCATGAATAATTTCTCCAAAAAAGAGAGATTTGTTAACTAAATAATAATATCTTACAACAGAAAGCAAAATGATGCTTATTTTTTTTAGTGTTGCCCAACTTAAGCTATATTGCTGTGTCAACAACAAATTTGATTTTATTTCATAATGTCTTTTTATTAAATTATTATTTTTAAAAGTTTGTGCAAGAGTGCATCAAGTCTCGCTCTCTCTTTCTCTCTCTGTGTGTGTGTGTGTGTGTGTGTTATCCATCATCCTCTCCACAGTGAGTTGTTCTGGATATAGTTTTCATGAGCAGGAGCTACAGCTGATTCTACCTGTTTAATCAGTTCATCTTGTATTTGAGGGACTGTCACATGTGACTCTTGAAGCCTTTTTCAGTATTTTTGGTTTGGAGTTTTTCCCTCCAAACTCTTACCAGCTAGCTGATAACTGTTTGTTGGCTCTTGAACCTTCATTAATGGAAATAAAATATGTATTTTTTTCATACCAAAATATTTGCTTTATACAAAATTTTCGATGTCTGATGAGCTGGTACAGTGTCACGACTGCATGGTTAGTCACAGCGTATAATCAGACTCTTACCTCACGACTGACTTTTTCCCAAAATACAGATTACAATACATTTCTGTCATCGCTTTTGTGTCCATCTGTGCCTCCCACCCCCCCAAAAAAATCTTCCAACCCTGTTTCTCCTAAATCACACTACTCCTAATTTTATTACACACAAGAGATACAAAGAACAAGTCATCACTGATCAGAACAAAACCAAACAACATTATATTTTTCTGGCTAAGCAGTGCTGCACACTGCCACACTAGTCACATTTATTTCTTTATTTCTTTGCTCAGTTACCTGCCTTTCCTCACAGCTAGGTGGGTGATAACATTCTCCCTAGACTACAGCTCCTGGTAGTGTCCTGCCCACCTCTCCATCTGTTTGCTCTGGTCTTTGATGATTTTGCCAGCAGCAGACTTCAGTGGAGCAAGCTTATTGATTCTTGGGCGTAAGGCTTTCTTAATGGCATCATACATATGACGGCAATTATCGGTGGCGATAATTGGCTGTAGATCAACAATGCCCTCTTTGAACCCAACTGGGTTCCACCTTTCACTCATGCCAAAGGTGTCTATAGTGGTGTTGTAGATGTCGTCACGGATATGGCTCCATCTTCCTTCAGCACTATCAGCAGAGCAGTGCCTGAGTGCTTCCTTAATGGAGAGGGAGAAACGGTTGCACAGGTCAGGGATCACTGTCCTGGATATATTAATGCGTGGGTGTCCCTTTTGCTTGAAGTGATGTTCCGTATCTGTTTAGGCTGAAGACGAACTTTACTGCCAATCAGAGAGTTGTCCGTATCGCAGTCAGCACTATGATAGCTGTGTGTCTTGAGAACATTGTTTAGTGAGGGTCTCCGTGTGATCATGAAATTCAACTGATGCCAGTGGCGGGATCTGGGGTGCTGCCAGGAAACTCGATGGATCGGCTTAGTGGAGAAGAACATGTTTGTGATGCAGAGATCATGGTATGAACAGAGCTCTAGCACTCTCTCACCATTCTCATTCATCTTGCCAACATTGAAGCAACCGATGCAGTAGGGCCAAGATTCATGGTCTGATCCCACTTGGGCATTGAAATCTCCAAGTAAGAGGAAGTGCTCTGTGGCAGGAGTACCTCTGATGGCAGTGTCGAGCTCCTCATAGAATTGGTCTTTGGTCTCTGCTAAAGAGCAGAGCGTGGGAGCATAGGCACTCATGATGTTCACTGGACTTCAGGGGGTTGACAGGCGGACAGAGAGGATGTGGGCTTTGCCACTAGATGGCAGGTCGACTGAGGACAAGAGAAAGTTTCTCACTGTGAATCCAATGCCGTGAAGATGTGGTTCGTCTGGTTTGTTTCCCTGCCAGAAGAATGTGCAGTTCTGTTCTTTTAGGCTGCCATTTGATGAGAGTTTAGTTTCCTGTAGTGTAGTGATGTCAATGTTAAGCCTTTTGAGCTCTTGGCCAATGATGGCCATTTTTCTTGAGTCATCGACCTGGTTGTTGAAGAGGCCAGGACACATTGTCCTGACATTCCAACTGGCAAAGCATAGAATTGGATGGTTCCTCTTTCTTTGTTTGCCTGGTGCAAGGTTTACAGTCTGCTTGCCGGTTTTTCTTTTTTTTTTTCTTGAGCTCCACACACCCAGTGAAGTAGGCAGGCTGTGGCAGGTCAGCACCTTACTGTCTGGGGGATGCCCAGCTTGAGGCAGGCAGTAGCTGACCAGTGGGATGCAATAGTCCCTCCCACCATTGGAGACAACCTGCAGCTCTTGAACTTATGCCAATCGGTCCTGGCTTATAATTCGTAAACTGTTGCCTCCCATGTTGGTTTCGGTGCTGTGAACACAGCGACACTGGAGTGGTCTCTTCAGGGTGCATGCCTGGGAAAAATGTTTGGAGCCCAGTCTTCAGGATTCCCCTCTCGGCCTCACTGGTGTGGCCCAAAGGAAAGCAAAGCAGTACATTTGGGTCCAAATTGACTGCAGGGCAAAGGGAATAGCTTGGTGGAGCCCATCTCTCCAAGGGTCTAAAAACTGGCAAGTCATGATGTGCCAGCCTCTCACAACATTTTGCCCACCAGCAGAACCAATTAGTCAGGGGGTGGCTGGGAAGAGGACCTGGAACCAGTTGTGAGAGTTGAGTGCCAGGTGAGAACAAGTGCTCCCATCCACCAAAAGGTGCTGCTGCCAAGAATCAAAGGTGCTATCTCTACCTGAACACCTCATACCCTCCCTAGAGATAAAGTGCTATCCTTGCTGTAAAAATAAAAAAATAAGAAGCTGTATGTGAAGAAAAACCTCAACCTCATGAAAGGTTCATTTTATTTTATTTTATTTGTTTGGCTAGTAGTATCTTGTCAGTCAATTAACCATGTAGCTAGCGAGCTAGTTTGCAAACCAAATTTTGTCGCATTTTTTATGCGTCAGTTTGCTAACAAGCCGAGATATGCAACTGTCAGCACTGAGTATATTTCAGATTGAGTGTATATGTTACCAGTCTCTTTATGAATTCTTGCCTTGATTTTAGAGTTATGATATTTTTAGATGAATTATAGATCATCACATAAGGTGTCAACCAAGTTCTGTGAGGCTAAAGGTGATGTTGGTGACAGTCAGCTAACATGAGCTAAGCATGATAGTGTCATCCACATGTTTATGATTGAAAATAAAGTTTTCACTCTGAAATTAGGAGAACTTCATGAAATGTTATAATCATGTTATTGCAAAGAAGTTACAGTCAGCCTACTTCTGTGATAGACACCTGACCATCACACCCATATGTTGGTCTTACCCAAAACTGTTGCCACAAAATTGGAAGTGTACAATTATCTAGAATGTTTTTCTATGCTGTAGTTTCTCTTAACTGTAGCTCAGGTGCTTAGTCCAAACATGTTCCATGATGACCATTCCTCTATGCACAAAGTGAAGTCATAAAAACATGATTTGCCAGGGTGATGTGGAAGAACTTCACCTGCACAGAGCCTGCACAGAGTCCTGGCCTCAACCCCACTGAACACCTTTGGGATGAACTGGAACACTGACTGTGCACCAGGCCTCCTCAGCCAACACCAGTGCACAAGCTTACTAACACTTTTATGGCTGAATGAGCAAATCCCCAAATCTAATGGAAAGCCTAGTGTCAGAAGTGTGGGGGATGTTATAGCAACAAATGGGGGAACAACTCCTTATTAATGCCCATAGTGTTGGAATGGGATGTTCAATAAGCACATATGGGTGTCATGGTCGGCAGCACGGTGGTGTAGTGGTTAGCACTGTTGCCTCACAGCAAGAAGGTCCTGGGTTTGAGCCCAGCAGGGCCTTTCTGTGTGGAGTTTGCATATTGTCTCCGTGTCTGCATGGGTTTCCTCCAGGTGCTCCGGTTTCCCCCATAGTCCAAAGACATGCAGGTTAGGCTAATTGGTGGCTCTAAATTGACCGTAAATGTGAATGTGAGTGTGAATGATTGTTTGTCTCTGTGTGTCAGCCCTGCAATGACCTGGCGACTTGTCCAGGATGTACCCTGCCTCTCACCCATAGTCAGCTGGGATAGGCTCCAGCTTGCCTGCGACCCTGTACAGGATAAGCAACTACGGATAATGGATGGATAGGTATCATGGTCAGGTGTCCACATACTTTTGGCCATATAGTGTACTTGCTATGGCATAAAGTTTGGCTGTTCTAGGTTTAAGTATTTTATTTTAAACTCCACATTCACTCATGATTTATCTCATATTTTATTGTTTTTATAATTATTGCTTACTAATTATTACACACCAATTTTTTTAAAAATCAGGTTCAACAAGAGCCTGGTGTTGCCATCATTAAAGATGAAGAGCGGCTCATACATTAAATCAAATAATACAAAACATAATAGCAAAAACAAAAATGATTCCTTCTATACTATTTCTAATACAGCTATTTCTTCATTACACAGGCTTTGCACATATAATATGTCAATACTGATAAATGAGTAAATATATCATACTGTGCTCCGTGAGGAACAAGGTGTTGGTGAGCTGCTCTGAGAGGGGAACCCTCCAGAAGCCATGGTCATATGACCTTGTAAGTATAAAGAGAAAAACAGGTTACAAAATGTTCTCATGAACCAAGACAGGTAGCTTGGCTAGCTATGACCCTCACAATGCCGATAACAAATGTGAACGAAACTAATTTTAAACTATCTCTGTAAGATTAGCTAACTTGCTCAATTAATCCATTTGATCTCAGGCTCCACCCTGCATTGCCGTGACCTTTCATTGGAGCTATTATGGCAATCAAAAATATAAAAGGCAACACACAGTAGACCAGAGCATGAGCTTGTTATGTTCTATATAACTACATTTTTTCTGTTTTTGTTCTGCAAGTCAACCATGACCAAATAGTGAGAAAAAAATACATAAAAATTAATAAAAAGGGACACTTTTAGCATTATATTAGTAGTTTAAAAAATGGCTTGTGACAACACCTGGGCTTGATCTTTCATTCACAAACAAAACATAACATGCATATTTCAGTTTGTCTCACTGGTTCTTTATTAAATTGTGATTGAGAATAATGAATATGGTGTTAATTTCCTGTCAAATCTGTGATTGTAGGAACGAGGTTGTGATTTCTTATTTAACATAAGGACAGCCACAGGACTTCTGAACATACAAGAAAGTTATAATGGAGAAAACTGTGAAGGACACAGTTTTCCACAATGTTCCAAGAATGTCTTAATAAAGTCCTTACATTACAGTTTCAAAATTCAATTATTCCAGTGTTCATGTTATATTTACAAACAACAAATTAGGAAACTTTAGTTGAGTGACTGCTGCTACAATTATAAATCAGTGGTTATTCTGCAAAAACACATAACACAAGCAGTTTGAATGAAACATCATATGAAAGAAAGAAATTTCACTGGAAAAAACAAAATGACAACAAAAAAGTATTAAAATTTCTTTCTTTTGAAAATGAGCACCTTATTTAGACGGTTTTTGACTTCCCACTTTTTGCATTCAAACTGAAATTATGTTTTGTAAAACTTCTGTGTAAAATGTATATTTTCATTTGGGTATTTTTTGTGCGTATCTGCCAGTTTTGGTGGTCATATACATAAAGTAGCTCTGCTGTGTTCCTATGTGTCTGTACCAAACTGGTGTCAGTAAACCTGTTGAAAAGGAACAAACTACAAACATGGACACCTTGAACTACAGTTCCCATGAAACACAGCGCCCTCTGTCTCCAGCCTATTGAAACTCAGCTGTCTCTCATTTCCTTAATTACCTGTCCCTCTATTTAAGCTCCTCAAACAAACACACCAGTGTGAAGTATTGTTCTGCCTGCTCAGTTCATAACAGGCCTTGTTTCTTTCTGACTGCTTCTTGTATTTCTGACCTTTTGCTATTTATCTCACGTTTTTGCTCTTTGCCTTCTCTTTTCTACATTGTTCGCTGATTGCCTGACCGTTGCTAGTTTACCGACTCTGATTCTAGTCCCTCGTCTTGGCTTAGTTGTCAGTCTGTATCCCGCTCTCCTCTGTGCATACATGTGTAAGTGCCTGCATTCTAACAGGATACTTCGCCTAACGTGGATGGAGCGAAGGATGCTAAACAGGCTACTCTGAACGCGCAGGGGAGTTTGCTAGGAGAACATCAACAGATGCTCACCGACCTCAACACTTGGATGACACAACTCGCAACTGTGATTTCACAGGCCCTCCTAGTATGCCCTGAGTCTCCTCCTAGCCCAACCGGAGATGCCATTGCATGTAAATGTTTTTTACTGCAATGTTCTATGTATTTTGCCACCATGCCTAATCTATCTGATAAACACAAGATTGGTAAGTTCCTATCCTTTCTCACTGGCAAAGCACTCTGCTGGGCAATTGCCATTTGGAACAAGGGCAGTGAGCAGACTACGTCATATGAACAGTTCCTTTCCCTATTCAAGAGAGTTTTTGACCATGAACCAGAAGGGATTGAGGTCAGGGAAAGTCTACTTGCCAGCTCTCAAGGTTCTTGAAGTGTTGCTGAGTATGCCCTGGACTTCAGGACATTAGCGGCTGCCAGTGAATGGAATGATCCAGCCCTGAAAGCAGTTTTTCGCCAAGGTCTGTGCCCTGAGATCATTAGTGAACTGGCTTGCAGAGATGAGAACCTCACACTGGACTCTCTCATTGACCTAGCTATTTGTCTCGACCAACTGTTAAAACACTGACCCTCTATACAAGAAAGTGCCAGGTCTGTTCAGCCTTCTGAGGACAGCTCACCCATGGAGGTGTCACGCACCAGGTTAACCCATGCTGAGCATGCTAGATGATGTAAGGAGGGGTTGTGCTTCTACTGTGGGAGCTCCGAGCATAACATTCGGCACTGTCCTATCCGTCCAGCCCGTGTAGCTTGAGCAGAGACACCAGCAAGACCTACGTGTCTGGTGAGAAATTCAACTCAAAATCCTTTAAGATTCCAGTCTTACTAAAGGTGGTGTCCTCCACATACGTCCTTTCTGCTTTTGTTGATTTGGGGCAGAGGGGAACTTTATTGGCAGTACCATCATTCAGAGGCTCAACATGCCTACCACCCCTCTGCACAGTGCACTCAGCATTAGGACCATCGATGGAGGACCCATAGGCGACGGTCTCGTCACCACATGCATCAATCCAGTTCAGATTCAAGTAGGAGCATTGCACAAGGAGTTAATTTCCCTGTACATGACCACAACAGTTGATCATGACATTATCCTTAGAGATCCCTAGCTACAGCTGCACAACCCTCTGATCTCATGGCAAAGTAAGGAAATTCTTCAGTGGTCACCCACGTGCTTCCAGAGCTGTCTCTCTTGTCCTCACATCAAAGTATCTTCCACCTCAGTGGAAAGTCCTCAACCAGACTCCATGGACAACGTTCCTGACTGTTATTGGGATCTTTCAGAGGTCTTCAGTAAGGGGAAGGCCTGCGGGCTACCACTACACCGGCCTTATGACTGTGCGATTGACCTACTGCTAGGTATGTCACCACCACGTGGTCATATTTATCCTCTATCCCAAAAGGAACACGTTGCCATGGAGGAGTATATTTAGGAGGCCCTCAAGCAAGGATATATCTGCTCTTACAAGTCTCCCGCATCTGCTGGTTTCTTTTTTGTGGAGAAACGAGGAGGTGAACTAAGACCTTGCATTGATTACAGAGGTTTAAACCAGGTCACTGTAAAATACGCTTATCCTCTTCCCCTTGTCCCAGTGGCTCTGGAGCAACTCAGGTCTGCTAGGATCTCTTTGAAGCTTGACCTATGCAGCACATATAATCTGATCAGGATAAAGGAGGACAATGAGTGGAAGACAGCCTTCAGCACTGCCACTGGACACTTTGAGTACCGGATAATGCCTTATGGCCTTTCTTCGGCGCCAAGTGTGTTCCAGTGCCTTATCAATGACGTGGTACGGGACATGCTGGGTAGATATGCCATCGCTTACATTGATGATATCCTGATATACTCCTCAGCTATAAGAAGTCATCAGGAACACGTCAGAGCAGTTCTCAAATGTTTATTGGAGAACCATCTCTATGTCAACGCTGAAAAGTGTGAGTTTCATCAAAGCCAAATCTCCTTCCTTGGCTATATCATCAGCACAGAAGGAGTAAGCATGGACTCCTCTAAGGTATGAGCTGTCACTTTCTGGCCAACACCCAAATCCATAAAGGACCTTCAATGTTTCTTGAGCTTTGCGAACTTCTACCACCAGTTCATTTGGGGTTTCAGCACTTTGGCGGCTCCCTTAACTATGCTGCTGAAGAAGGGGCCCAAGCGCCTACAGTGGAACCCAGAGACAGAAGAAGCCTTCAGTCAGCTCAAGCTTGCCTTCACTTCAGCCCCTATACTCCAGCATGCCGACCCTACTAAGCTGTTCATCATAGAAGTAGATGCGTTGGATACAGGAGTAGGGGCAATTCTTTCCCAACACTTTGGGGGAAAAACAGAAGCTACACCCAGTAGCTTTCTTTCTGAAGAAACTATCTTCAGCAGAGAGGAATGATGATGTGGGGAACAGAGAACTGCTCACCATTAAACTTGCCCTCGAGGAGTGGCGACATTGGTTAGAGGGAGCTACTCACCCCTTCATAATCCTCACGGATCACAAAAACCTAGAATATCTCAACAAAGCCAAAAGGTTAAATCCACGTCAGGCCAGGTGGGCACTGTTTTTCACCCATTTCAACTTCACAATTTCATTCTGTCCAGGTTCCAAGAATACTAAAGCAGATGCCCTATCCCAGGCTTTTGGTCCATCCCACCAAGATTCAGTTTCTCACCCTATCCTCCCACCACAGTGTTTCATACAATCCATCACCCTGGGAGCTGGACAAGGAAATAAGGAAGTCACAACCTCAAACCAACCCTGTTCATCTCCCACACTGATGAGTCTTCTTCACAGCAGACTCATCACCAGGGCTCACGCATCTCCCACTACAGTGCATCCTGGCAGTCAACGCATGCACCAAATGTTAAAAAACAAATACTGGTAGGAGAACATGCTCATGGAAATCAACCAGTTCATCACTTTATGTTCTGAATGTGCCCAAGTGAAGGTTCCGAGACCTCCCACTGGCAAGTTGTGCCCTCTCCCAATTCCTCAAAGACCCTGGTCACACTTAGCCATTGACTTTATCATGGCTCTCCCTCCCTCACAAGGCAACAACACTATAATGGTGACTATCAACTGATTTTCAAAGGCACTGAAACTCATCCCATTGCCAGGCATCCCCACAGCTTCTCAAACTGCAGAGCTTTTGTTTCAACAAGTCTTCAGGTACTATTGCATCCCCAAGGATATAGTCAGTGAGCGGGGCTCCCAATTCATTTCACGTTTTTGGACAAGCTTCATGGAGAGGTTGGGAGTATCTGTAAGTCTCACGTCAATCTATTACCCCCAGTCAAATGGCCTAGTAGAGAGAGCAAATCAGGAAATCAGTTGTTTCCTGAGGATCTGTTGCATGCGTAACCAGGGGGACTAGGCATTCTTCCTTCCATGGGCCATATGCACAGAACTCGCTCAAACACTCAGCTACCCAGTTAACACTTTCAGTGTATACTCAGCTACCAACCACCCTTGTTTGGGGACAGCACAGTGGTGTAGTGGTGCAAGAAGGTCCTAGGTTTGAGCCCAGCGGACAGCGGGGGCCTTTCTGTGTGAAGTTTGCATGTTCTCCCTGTATCCGCGTGGGTTTCCTCCGGGTGCTCCAGTTTCCCCCACAGTTCAAAGACATGCGGTTAGGTTGATGTGGGACGGCCTTGGGCTGGGGTGCCCTTGAGCGAGGCACCTGATTCCTGGCTGCTCCTCGAGCACTGTTAGTGTGGCTGCCCACTGCTCTGGGTGTGTGTGTGTGTGTGTGTGTGTGTGTGTGTGTGTGTGTGTGTGTGTGTGCACGCATGTGTGTGTGTGTGTGTGTTCACTGCTTCAGATGGGTTAAATGCAGAGAGGAATGTTGTTGTTGTTGTTGTTGTTGTTTTCCCTGGGATGACACACCCAGCCAGGTACAAGCCATCGATGACTGACTGCTTCACATGTAGTCAAACTATCTGGGAGGAGGTCCATCAGCGTCTAGAATCAGTCAGCGCCAAGTATAAAGAATATGCAGATAAACATAGAGGAGAAACTCCGAACTTTTCCCCTGGCGACAGAGTATGGGTGGCGACAAAGAACCTGAGAGAACTCAACACCTGTAGAAAACTCCAACCACGCTACATCAGGCCATTCAAGGTTTTGCGCCGCATTAATGAGGTATTGTACCATCTTGAACTTCCCCCTCACAGCCGAATATCCCCTACCTTCCATTTATCACACCTGAAACCTGCTATCCTGGACCCCCTTGCCAGCAACACACCAGTCCAGAAGCACCCTACACTCAATCTAGAGGGAGAGCCTATCTACCAGGTAAATAAGATCCTCAATTCAAGACGAAGAAGAGACCAAGTTGAGTACCTGGTAGATTGGGAAGGATATGGACCTAAGGAACAAAGTTGGGTCATGGCCAAAGACATTTTCAACCCGCTTCTCAAACAAGAATTTCATGCCCAATATCCCGACAAACCAGTACCCAGAGGTAGGGGTCATCTGAGAAAGAATGTAGCTCCCGGAGGTAGCTCCTCCGGGGGGGGGGTTCTGTCAGTAAACCTGTTGAAAAGGAACAAACTACAAACATGGACACCTTGAACTATAGTTCTCATGAAACACAGTGCCCTCTGTCTCCAGCCTATTGAAACTCAGCTGTTTCTCATTTCCTTAATCACCTGTCCCTCTATTTAAGCTCCTCAAACAAACACACCAGTGTGAAGTATTGGTCTGCCTGCTCCGTTCATACTAAGCCTTGTTTCTTGTCAGAAAAGGCCTTTCTGACTTTTGCTATTTCTCTCACGTTTTCACTCTGCCTTCTCTTTTCTACATTGTTCGGCGATCGCCTGACCCTTGCTAGTTTATCGACTCTGATTCTAGTCTCTCGTCTTGGCTTAGTTGTCAGTCTGTATCCTGCTCTCCTCTGCGCATACATGTGTAAGTGCCTGCATTCTAACAACTGTCAGACAACCAAACTCCTCTGCATTTCCTCGCACCATCTGCTATGTAGTAAGGACAATTACAGGTGATGCTTCATGTTCACTAGTAGTTCAAGGAATGAACACACAAGATGTTTGTTTAAAAAGGGAGCAAAACAAACTCTTGGTTGTCAAAAAGAGGACCTGATTGCCTTAATCAACTTTTTAGATGCACATGAACTAAACAATATGGAATGTGATGTGGAACCCAAAGTTGAGCCAAAAACTGTGCTTGGTTTAGCATGTAGTCAAAAAATAACTTTTTTAATTCATTGTCAATCACTTTGCCATTGGAAAAGAAGGAATCAGCCACAACTCGTACATCACTCTGCAGACTAAGCTGGATAACTTGAAATCAGTCAGTGGTGAAAAAAAGAACTTTTATTTTCTTCTCAGCTAAGTTCTTACTTAAATTGGACCTCATATGTCACACTAAAGGCACAATAACTGGCAAGTAGCATTTTACAGTAGTTTTCAGTTATTCATGACAGATGACATTTCCCAAGCTTTGCCATCCACAGTTAGAAGTTCTTTGTGTCTGAACATATGGATTTGGCATTGTATAAGTTGTCTGGGTGGGAGGGATGGCATATCAGAATGACATTAGCCAATCATCAGTGTCTGTTAGCTCATGTATGTGGAAGAAGGTAGATGGCGCTTTCCTCTGAGTATGTTATGCTGCCTTGCGACAATTTCATTCACAGCAGTTTGAAAACATGTAACTGACTTGGAAGAAGCACTTGGAAGAGCCCTCATTCTCTCCTCAGTTGGTAGCTGTTGTATGCTGGGGAGAGCTGGCTGGTTATTGGGAATTGACAGGCAACAAAATTGGCACCCTTTTCTACACTTTTAGAAAAAAGATCCAATTTAGAATCCTTCTGGATACTTTTTGAGTTTTCCTCTGGGCAGACCTTTAAAGTAGCAATGACGGGCCTTTTTTTAAGTGGTTGTCATAGTGTTGTGTAATGTATCAAATTAAAGAACATGAAGATCTGAATGGAAGACTTGTTTAATTTTGTAAATATGTCTAAAAAAATCCCCAAAGTTGTGAACATTTGAAAAGCCAGTGTTTTTATAAAATTTCTGTCTGTTGCCCTGGTCACAAACCAGCAATCATTTTCCACTGGTTTAATTTTCCATTCATGAGAAAAAAACTCAATCAGAAATTAATAAACCAAAAAAGAGATTTAGATTTTTGAGTATCAGGGTAAGAATTACAGATAAAGGCTGCTTCTTGTAGATCACAATTATGTACCTAGAAGGCTTAAAAGTAATACATCAATGAAATTGGTCCATCTTTTGTGTTTAAACATAAAAGCCAGAATTGAGCAGGTATGTTCACTTTAAATTGTGGACACCAAGCATGACTAATGATGGTGGTGCCTGAATGCACTGTGTATAATAGGGTCAAACTTTTGTTAATTCTCTTCCAAACAGTATTACTGATATTTATACACCTCCTCATTTTTTCTCCATGAAAAAAACAGGAAAATCACTGATTTTTAGGAAGGATACAATTTTCCTCAGTGATCCGATCTTTCGCGGGCACTAGACAGCAAAGTGTACAGCTGATTTTGTTGGAAAAACAAGTAAACATGAGCGATTCGACCACTAGGTGGGAATTATGAGTTTCAAGCTGATTGAACCAACAGTGAGCGAGCTGGAAACAACAGCAGCAAAACACTTGGACCGGTGATGAATATCGCTAAAAAAACCAAGATGGCGGTGCCCATGAGTTTGGTGTATTGCATCAACACAACATTAAAAATGCTTAAAATAAAAGTTCATCACAATGCCTCACAAAATTTACTGTTTTTCCTTACTGTTAAGTGTTACTATACAGGGCAGCATGGTATAGTGGTAGTGGTTAGCACGGTTACCTCACAGCAAAAAGGTTCTGGGTTCAAGCCTGGTGGCTGACGGGGGCCTTTCTGTGTGGAGTTTGCATGTTCTCCCCGTGTCTGCATGGGCTTCCTCCAGGTGCTTCGGTTTCTCCCCACAGTTCAAAGACATGCAGTTAGGTTAACTGGCTACTCTAAATTGCCCATAGGTGTGGATGTGTGAGTGGTTGGTTGTCTGGGAACCCAGCCACCGTTTCCCAAGCCTGGAAAATGGGAGGGTTGTGGCAGGAAGGACATATGGTGTAAAACTATGCTCCAATTAATATGACATGTCAAGATCCACATGGCAGCGACCCCACACACATAAGTGGGACAAGCTGGAAGAACAAGAAGATTAAGTATTACTGTACCATTCATTATCACGTTTTATTTTGTGAAATAAAATTACAGTCCTCAATTTTGAATTGTAATATTCACATGACTAAATTCAGATAAAAAAAAAGTGTTTTGTGTTCTTACCTTTTCTTATATGAGCTTCATTTGTATTAAATCCAACAAAAATAAAACCACATCATGCTTTCTCATTTGAGTTTGTTTGAATTTCTTATAGAACATCCTTGTTTGTTTGAAATGATCTAAATAGTGTCCTGTGGTATTAATGTGGTACTTAATAATAGCTACATACAATATTAATTAGATTAGCTACTCAAATATGACAAAAGAAAGCACACTACTGTGTCTGTTTTGTCTTGCATTTGGGATATTTGATTGTTCTGTACATTTAGTTAAAATCCGTGTAGTGGTACTGAAGTGGATATAGGATTCAGGTGTTAAATTTGTCTGTGAATAGGGTTCCATACAGATATACTGAGTCACAAATGCTGACAGACTCCTGGTGTCCTAGTGTTACATGATGGATGAAGCTGTTGGTAATTGAAATAGTTGTGACAGTTCTTGGTCTCCTCCTCCAAGCCCAGTGAGGTGCTTGACAGTTCTTTTTGCCTACTCCAAAAACGTGGAGGCAGACTGCATATACTTATACACAAGCTGTCATTCTCAGATCAGCACTGCTGTTACTTCATGTAGTAGTGCAAAGATCAGTGACACTTTTCTACATTTAACGTGTGAGAGTAAGAAAGGAAATTAATAATTTTTTTTAAATTGCGCTTTTTCTCCTGTAAAACAAATGCGTAGTCTTAAGGGATATACTTTTAGCAGAACTAGTCAGGCTGGATATGTTGTTTCATTGGATTGTTTGACTGGGTTTGTGTAGATTTTTGTGCACCATTTGTGTGTAGACTATCAATTTAAATCTGACATTTTGCACATTAACATCATAGTTATTGTTTCATTTCAAATACAGTGTGCTGGAATATAGAACACAACTAAAACTGTGTCACTGTGCAATCACTGCCTGTACCATATACCATCAGAAGCAAGTGTCTCGGCTTTGTGGCTTTCCTAAATTAAAATGTAATCCCAGGCTTCACTATTGAGTTCTGTGCATGGAGAGCTGTAGTGCCTTCCTAATGAAATCCAGTGTTGCTGTGCAGGATTGCAATGAATACAGTAATGAATAAATAACAGTGTTGCCCTCATCGACTGCAATAGTGTAGGCCAGCTGTAAGCTAGAAGAAAAAAGCATAAGCATCAGCTGGTGTATGAATGGGCAATATGAGGTCTGCTCCAAGTTTTAAAATATATTTTACAACACAGTCTGCCACGACACAAGCATTGCCTATGCATGCAATATTGTCTTGATGTGGTAGTTTAGCCTTATACCCAGTTAAAGTATCATGTAACATACAGTACTGTTTTCATTTTGAATTCCAAGGATGCATTTTGCTCAAAGAATAGTTTACACCGGTTGCACAAGTCAGGTTGTGTTGAGTGGAATCAAACCCTTATGCTATTCTATTCAGATAACTCTGAATTCAGATAAGTCTAATGAGTTCTCTCAATAAAAGATTTAATTGATTTGCTGTCACTATTACTTAATCCTGGAACAATCTTTTTAATATCCTTTTCAGTACTTAAAGCTACATGATGTAACATTTTGGAATTTTGTCATCTCTGGGAGAAAAATACTATTACAGTGCCCTCCACAATTATTGGCACCCCTTGTAAAGATCAGTAAAAATGGTTAGAAAAAATCCGCCTTTTGGTGAAGTCACTTCATCTCACACTGAAAAAACGAGAAAAATCCAACCTTTTAATTGAAATAAATTTATTCAGAGAAAAACAAATCCCTCATCAAGAAATAATTATTTTCTGCAAAACCACATGCGCCACTATTATTGCCACCCCTGCATTTAATACTTTGTACAACCTCCCTTTGCCAGTAAAACAGCACTGAGTCTTCTCCTATAACATTTTATAAGGTTAGAGATACAGAGCAGGGTATCTGAGACCATTCCTCTTTACGCAATCTCTCCACATCATCCAGGGTCCAAGGCCCTCTCTTGTGCTCTCTCCTCTTCAGCTCACCCCACAGGTTTTCAATGGCGTTCAGGTCAGGGGACTGAGATGGCCATGGCAGAAGCTTGATTCTGTGGTCAGCGAACCATTTTTTTTGTGGAGTTAACAGTAATTGCTGAGGGCACTGTATGTATGAATTTCCAAATGTAAAATTTTAATTCTTCTGTCTGACTTTTTTTTTAAATATTTAAGGACATTCTGAAGCATTTAGAAAGTTATTCATGTCCAATAATAGTTTTAAATTTCAGCAAAAAAATGTAAACATATGTAAATCTAATTGTTAAATATTACATGTAAATGTTAAATATAAATCTCATCTCATTATCTCTAGCCGCTTTATCCTTCTACAGGGTCACAGGCAAGCTGGAGCCTATCCCAACTGACTATGGGTGAAAGGCGGGGTACACCCTGGACAAGTCGCCAGGTCATCACAGGGCTGACACGTAGACACAGACAACCATTCACACTCACATTCACACCTACGGTCAATTTAGAGTCACCAGTTAACCTAACCTGCATGTCTTTGGACTGTGGGGGAAACCAGAGCACCCGGAGGAAACCCACGCGGACATGGGGAGAACATGCAAACTCCGCACAGAAGGGCCCTCGCCGGCCACGGGGCTTGAACCCGGACCTTCTTGCTGTGAGGCGACAGCACTAACCACTACACCACCGTGCCGCCCTTAAATATAAATGTAAATGTTATATACACTATTTATATAACAGTTCATTACAGTCCACTAATTTGATTGGGCGAATGGCATTCCAAGAGTGCTTATACGGGTATTTACTAAAAACTGCTCTGGGATGTTTTACTGTTTGTATCACTCCACTTGTCTTATGTTCACAGTGTAAAATTCCAGTTCCAGCGTGAGTCCCAGTGAAACCGTTACTACAGTAGAGTTAGTGACATCCTCAGCAGACATGGTACTGTATATGGTACCATTTTCATGAATATAACTTCTGACTTAAAATATGAAAACTCATTAGATTAAGATAATAAGTTAGAAGGGACACCAGTTTCACCAGATGTACCTTTAACTGGAATGTACAAATCATTATGAGTTAGCTAGCCTGCTAGCCAATTGGCTATCAGTGAGTGTGGATCCTTCAGGTTCTGTTTCCATTTGCTGAGCAAAAATAAACAAATTATTTGGTCCTATTGTGTCTGAAATGTCAGTTATTTGATAATGTTATTTATAAAACTGTTGTATAAAAGCAATATCATACTCACAATTGAGCTGTTATTGCACTCTTGCTCATGTGATATTGCTTAAATGGTCAAAACATTTATGGTCACCTGACCATAATACTCATATGTGATTGTTGAACAACCCATTCCATATTTATTCCTCCTTTGCTGTTATAAGCACCTCTACTTTTCTGGTAAGGCTTTCCACTAGAGTTTGGTGCATGACTCTGGGAATTTGTGCCCTTTCAGTCACAAGAGCATTAGTGAGGTCATGTACTGATGTTGGGTAAGGAGGCCTGGGCCATGTTGATGATCCCAAAGGTGTTCAGTGAGGTTAAGGTCAGGGCTCTGTTCAGGCCACTCGAGTTCTTCCACTCCAACCATATCATGTATAAATGTAATTATTAAACAAAAAAAGGTTGAATGTAGAAGTAAAAAGTGTCAGTCATATGCCAGCTGTGTGTCATCCTTTCGCAGGGTCCCCCACCCTCTCAGAGTTGTGCATCATTGAGAAGACACAATGCAGACAGTGCTGTCCCCGATTTGCCTTAATATCGAACATTTACCTTTAATATTAATATTCAACACCAATATGTACACTGATCAGCCATAACATTAAAACCACCTGACTAATATTGTGTAACTCCCCCTTATGTCACCAAAACACCACTGACCCTTTGAGACATGGACTCCACAAGACATCTGAAGGTGTTCTGTGGTATCTGGCACAAAGACGTTAGTAACAGATCCTTTAAGTTCTGTGAGGTGGGGCCTTCACTGTTTGGACATATTTGTCCAGCAGATCCCAAAAATGCTTGATTAGGTTGAGATCTGGGCAACTTGCCATCCACATGATGTAAAAGAAAACATGATTCATCAGACCAGGCTACCTTCTTCCATTGCTCCATGGTTCTGATACTCTCATGCCCATACTAGTAACTTTTGGCGGTAGACAGGGGTCACCATTGGCACTTTGATCAGTCTCTGGCTACGCAGCCCCATACACAGCAAGCTGTAATGCACTATGTTCTGACACCTTTCTATCATCACCACCATTAATTTTTTCAGCAATTTGTGCTACAGTAGCTCTTCTGTGGGATCGGACCAGATGGGATAGCCTTTGCTCCCCATTATGTAACAATGAGCCTTGGGTGCTCATGACCCTGTTGCCAATCTACCGGTCATCCTTCCTTGGATCACTTTTGGTAGGTACGAATCACTGTATACCAGGAACACCCCACAAGACCTGCTATTTTGGAGATGCTCTGAACCAGGTGTCTAGCCATCAAAATTTGGCCCTTGCCAGAGTCACTCAGACCCTGATGGTTGCCCATTTTTCCTGCTTCAAGCAGATCAACTTTGAGAACTGACTGTTCACTTGTTGCCTTGACAGGTGCCACTGTAACAATATAATCAATGTTATTCACTTCACCTATCAGTGTTTTTATTGTTATGACTAATTTACACTGTAACATTATTTTACATTAATCACTGTCCAAATGTATTAAAATGTCCTCAAATGTACAAAACAGTCAGAAAAGACTGTTAAACATTTTTTCAGTTAGTACCCCATACTTATAATCTTGAGAAGAACATTTTGCATTGTGGGTTATGCTGCATTCTTCACTATGCAGATTCATCTGAAAGCTGCGAGAAGCAGATAAAAGACATTCACATGTCCCAAACCACTTTCTGTCTGTACATTACCTAAATAGTATAGACATCAGTATTGACATACCACTTAGTATGGTCTTGAACTCTCAAGTATCAGATATTTTTGAGAATAAAATCTTTTTTGTACAAATCTATGTGACTGTCAGAACCATATGAAAAAGCAACATGTCTCTCATGCAGGACTCTGTGTTGTTGAGACTGATTAAATCCTTTTGAAATATTTGGCTAAAAGATAATTTAAGTGTAAAAGCTTCTCTTTTTATAGTTTTTAGCCAGACCAGAAATTTGGGGGCTGGTCCTTGACTCTACTTCTGTCAGCATATTTTAATATGGCATTTGAAATTTAGTGCCAATTTGAACCTGACAGCTTTGACTGAATTACAGTGAGTTACTATGATGGGATTGTCAGGGAGACTCGCGTCAGCTCAAGAATCATATACATCGTTTCTGTAAAAAAGAAGAGAATGCCAAGTTACCTTGAACTCAACTACTGCCCCAACAAATATCTGTTCATTTTTTAGCACAAGGAATCGTGTTGAAATAATGATATGTGGGATTTCACCATTTGCTAGAATACTCCTTAACCTTTTGAGAACATTGTCTTCACAAATGGCTTTTATTGATTTGAAGTAGGACGAATAATATATTGCCAAATGCACTTCTGTTATGAGTTTTGAATGAGTAATTCAAAAAATATTGATTACATTTAATGTGTGTTGATGCAACTGAGAGAAACTGGAAAAAAAAAAAGCATTGATTAGAAAAAGAGCTGCCCTATTGGCTGTGGTTGCAGGCCAGTCTTTAAACACTGGATGGCAGTCTTGCTACATGAGAGCATTATAAGCTCTGTGTCCACTGCAGAGCTGCATTCATGCTGGTTGGGGAGCTTTGAGACAAGGTCAAACCCAACCTTGTGTTCAGCTAACATACGTGTGGTTCACTGCTTCATGGACTTTGATCAAGCACTCAGACTACCAGAAGTTTCTCTTTGTTATAACGCTCAGAGTCATATACTCAGTTTGTTGAGACTTTCTTTAAAATGTTACATAATTCAGCTGAGTACATAAGGACACGATTATTCACTTTACGTTTGATAGGCTGGAACCAGCGTAGGCACAGTCAGAGCATTTATTGATTTTCCTTCTGTCTTAAAAAGGTCTTTTGAAATTTGATGACCATGTCAGTAAATGTTTATGATCTGGTATGTTCTCCAAGTACAGTTTATTAAACTACAAATTTACCATACATCTATACGTTGACATAAATGACATAACATAAGGCACATCTCTATACAGTAGCCTTATTACTTCCTGTAGAGATATGACCTACGCCTGACCTACGCCCATCATGTCTATTTGTCACCCTGACAACACTGTAGCACCGAGCTGATTGGTGTCTCTGGTACAGCAAGACTTGTGTGTGTTTCGGGGAAAGGTTAGCCAAGGGTCAGGGGACACGACCAGAGAAAAGTGTCAGAGCAGTGACACTCTGGCCCATGAGGTGAAGGTTAATCATAACGTTGGAACAAGTCAACATAAGTGAAAGCAGAGCAGCAGCCCCACCTTCTGGCTAGAGATTGATAGCACACTGTCAGTGTCTTCAGGCTACACTGTAGGCTCATGCTAGAACACAGTTAAACAAATCATCGCTTTGCTTGATGGCAATTAGCATGTGCACATTTCACATTAAGCCTACTGGTAACAATCACGAAAAGCGCTGTGTCTCTCCCCCTATGCGTCTGTGTGATAAATGCAAATCTGTTTCTCTCAGCGTAGAGAATAGAAGTTAGAGTTATCAACTGTGGGCGTTCCTCGAGAAATCTCTTCTGGAACGAAAGGCGCTGAAGTGCGCAAATCTTTTTAAGAGGCGAAAGCAGAAAGTAATTTTTGCAAGCTGTTCGTGCCGTTATCTGGCTGTGGGTTTTTGCCTGTTTTCCTCCGGCAGAGCTGTAATGAATAATTAGTGTAGGGGGGAGATAAATAGCCACAGGCCTTGCTGGTGCTGAGGAAATCCATTTAGGTTATTACTCCTTACATAAAACCCATTTTCACTCTAAGAGCTGCCTTTACTGTCCATGCTGAATAACAAACAGATAACACACAAACAAACAAAAAGAATACAATTACTTTTCATCCTCCTTGATGGAGAATAGTGGAAAAGTGGTCCATGTCCCCAGGGACAGGGTGGCCGTGTGCAGGCCTGAGGCTTTGCAGTTCCCACTGGGAGCAGGGCTTTAGGTATCAGCTGAGTTTTGTCAGTGTTTATTACCATCAATTTCTGCTAGGAGTTGAGGGAAGCTGTCAGAGAGAGGGTGTGTGAATGGCCTTGGTGAGAAGAGATCAGAGTAGGAGTGAACAGAGGTCAGTACCCTGAGTCCTTTTATAGGAACACCTTGACAAATATTGATTGAAGAGTGTAATTTGATAGATTGGTTTAAAGGAGTAATTCAATGCAGCCCCTGGGAAAGTGGTTGTTGAATCTCTCTCTCTCTCTCTCTCTCTCTCTCTCTCTCTCTCTCTCTCTCTCTCTCTCTTATTTGCTTCCAGACAGTTTTTGTCTATAGATTGTATTATCCCTGACCACTGCTCGGAGTTATGCGTCCTGTAGGTCCAGTGGGGTCAGCTTTGCATCAGTGCATCTGCTGCCTGTATGCCTTGGGCTGTTGTTTTCACCCACACTACATGGCCTGCTTAATAGAAACCTTCTGCAAAGCAGTAATACATTTCTCAGTTCTCATGTTGGTCTTCTGGCTGATATACTGTGCAGTCCTGTCCTGATGTACAGTAGTGCTTGAAAGTTTGTGATACCTTTAGAATTTTCTATATTTCTGCATAAATATGACTTAAAACATCATAAGATTTTCACACAAGTCCTAAAAGTAGACAAAAAAACCCAGTTAAACAAATGAGACAAAAATATATTTGGTCATTTATTTATTGAGGAAAATGATCCAATATTACATATGTGAGTGGCAAAAGTATGTGAACCTCTAGGATTAGCAGTTAATTTGAAGGTGAAATTAGAGTCGGGTGTTTTCAATCAATGAGATGACAATCAGGTGTGAGTGGGCACCCTGTTTTATTTCAAGAACAGGGATCTATCAAAGTCTGATCTTCACAACACATGTTTGTGGACCCCAGGGTAACTTCTAAGCAACTGAAGGCCTCTCTCACATTGGCTAATGTTCATGAATCCACCATCAGGAGAACACTGAACAACAATGGTGTGCATGGCAGGGTTGCAAGGAGAATGCCACTGCTCTCCAAAAAGAACATTGCTGCTTGTCTGCAGTTTGCTAAAGATCATGTGGACAAGCCAGAAGGCTATTGGAAAAATGTTTTGTGGACAGATGAGACCAAATGAGAACTTTTTGGTTTAAATGAGAAGCATTATGTTTGGAGAAAGGAAAACACTGCATTCCAGCATAAGAACCTTATCCCATCTGTGAAACATGGTGGTGGTAGTATAATGGTTGGGCCTGTTTTGCTGCATCTGGGCCAGGACAGCTTGCCATCATTGATGGAACAATGAATTCTGAATTATACCAGCAAATTCTAAAGAAAAATGTCAGGACATCTGTCCATGAACTGAATCTCAAGAGAAGGTGGGTCATGCAGCAAGACAATGACCATAAGCACACAAGTCGTTCTACCAAAGAATGGTTAAAGAAGAATAAAGTTAATGTTTTGGAATGGCCAAGTTAAAGTCCTGACCTTAATCCAATCGAAATGTTGTGGAAGGACCTGAAGCGAGCAGTTCATGTGAGGAAACCCACCAACATCCCAGAGTTGAAGCTGTTCTGTACGGAGGAATGGGCTAAAATTCCTCCAAGTCGGTGTGCAGGACTAATCAACAGTTACCGGAAACGTGTAGTTGCAGTTATTGCTGCACAAGGGGATCACACCAGATACTGAAAGCAAAGGTTCACATACTTTTGCCACTTACAGATATGTAATATTGGATCATTTTCCTCAATAAATAAATGACCAAGTATAATATTTTTCTCTCATTTGTTTAACTGGGTTCTCTTTATCTACTTTTAGGACTTGTGTGAAAATCTGATGATGTTTTAGGTCATATTTATGCAGAAATATAGAACATTCTAAAGGGTTCACAAACTTTCAAGCACCACTGTATGGTCCAATTCACCATGTATGTCACTGCACTTCATTCATATAAACCTTTGATTGAAATGCTATATTCATGGAATCAGTGATGTCTCTGTGGTATATTGAATGGAAAGGCGAAAACAAATTTTTATTACCCATCAGTAACTTGCAGGTGCTATTATGAAATCTTGAGTTGAGCCTTATAGCACAGATTGTCATCTTATAGCATCACTGAATAGCAAGCACAGTAAACAGAAAGGCTAGGCTTGCCATTTTTCAGAACTGTCATTCAAACTAAGCAATACAAAATTTACTGTTTGCTCATTTAAGCCATGGCCTAATGGCTAGAGAAGCAGCTTTGGGACTAAAAGGTCTCCGCTTCAATTCCCTGAAACAGCAGGAATGGCTGAAGTGCCCTTGATCAAGGTACCTAACCCCCAACTGCTTTCCAGGCGACTGTGGGTATGTTGTACGTCGCTCTGGATAAGAGCATCTGCTAAATGCCATTAATGTAATATAATTTACACCTTTTGAGTAATTTGTATTTTGATTGGATAACATGTGTTTAGTAGGTTTATTTGTAGTATCTCCTCCTAAAGCATTTAAAAAAAATCATGAAAGTGATCACATTATTTGTGTTCATTACCCTCACTACTGTATTTCACATGTGCCTTGCCAATCATAACAGATTATGGACGTGACAGCGATGCATGCTAAAATATATTGGCATCAGTGGATGCTCAAACTACAGTCAACAATAGGATACTTGAATCTACTGTCTGAGCTAGAAAGAAATCAGGCCCATATGTGTTTCTTTTTCTTTCAACTGCTGGCTTTGTTGTTTGTGGTTCTACCAAATGAAAACATATCTGTTACAGGTCCAAAAATTTCAACCTAGGTGATTTTTTTTTCATCTCATCTCATCATCTCTAGCCGCTTTATCCTGTTCTACAGGGTCGCAGGCAAGCTGGAGCCTATCCCAGCTGACTACGGGCGAAAGGCGGGGTACACCCTGGACAAGTTGCCAGGCCATCACAGGGCTGACACATAGACACAGACAACCATTCACACCTACGGTCAATTTAGAGTCACCAGTTAACCTAACCTGCATGTCTTGGGACTGTGGGGGAAACCGGAGCACCCGGAGGAAACCCACGCGGACACGGGGAGAACATGCAAACTCCGCACAGAAAGGCCCTCGCCGGCCACGGGGCTCGAACCCGGACCTTCTTGCTGTGAGGCGACAGCACTAACCACTACACCACCGTGCTGCCCTGATTTTTTTTCCCCCTGGGTTAAATTTTTTTTTAACATAGTTCATAATTTCCAACCTCGGTAAAATTTTGGGTTATCCAAGATTCTTAAAAAGGATTTTCCATCACTTCTTTTGTCTCTCTCTTTCTTCCATCCACTTCCTCTCTGTCTACACCTACCTAGTATTTCCTCTTGTCTGTCTGTCGACCTATTCCTATCTACTGAATTAGCATTTTCTTAAAATATATTTTTTCATACTTAAACAAGATTATGTAGGCATTATGATTAAGACTGGACTCATTTTATATATATATATATATATATATATATAAAATGAGTCCAGTCTTATTACATTCTCATTCATTCATTCATTCATTCATTCATTATCTCTAGCCGCTTTATCCTTCTACAGGGTCGCAGGCAAGCTGGAGCCTATCCCAGCTGACTACGGGCGAAAGGCGGGGTACACCCTGGACAAGTCGCCAGGTCATCACAGGGCTGACACATAGACACAGACAACCATTCACACTCACACCTACAGTCAATTTAGAGTCACCAGTTAACCTAACCTGCATGTCTTTGGACTGTGGGGGAAACCGGAGCACCCGGAGGAAACCCACGCGGACACGGGGAGAACATGCAAACTCCACACAGAAAGGCCCTTGCCGGCCCCGGGGCTCGAACCCAGGACCTTCTTGCTGTGAGGCAACAGCGCTAACCACTACACCACCGTGCCGCCTATTACATTATCAAGTAGTTCAAAATACAAAGTCAACCTAACCCTAGATAGAGTAGGTCTCCCTAATACAAGTAGCAAATTATGAACTAGGATAAAAATTCTAACCTAGGTTGAAAAATTCCACCTCACCTACAATCCTGACCTGTAGCATATCCATGACATTTGTTGACAACAAATAAGATGATGTGAATTGCAAAAAATGTAACCTTATTTTTCTTTATTTATTTTCCATGAAATAGAGGGAGAGTCTTCGCCCTTCTAACCTATTTATACCAGCCAACCCTGCAATGCAGTGACAAATTTACAAACGACTATCTGATAAAAATCAATAGAAGTACATGGGTGAGAATATTAAACGGTACTGCGCTGCTATTTGTTCAAAGTAAAAATGGTTTTTAGTCTTGTCTTGAGAGAACCAGTGGTGGAATTTTAATTCTTTGGTTTTGTAGACTGTCAGAAGTAGGAGGGCAGAGATCCATCTTTTTGTCTCCCACTCAGTCTTACATGAATGAATCATGGTCTCATAGTCAGAGTCTTTTCACAAGTCCTGTCTACTTCTCTCTGTCACTTCCCAGCGTGGGGGCTTTTGGAGCTGCTTACATTGTCACTGTGTTTTTGCATAAACATAAACACAGTACAGATAAGAATGCCAAAATAACCAGCCAATTAATAGAAATCAGGGTGATTCGCAGTGAAACATACTAATATATATATATATATATATATATATATATATATATATATATATATATATTTTTTTTTTTTTTCATGTGAGTGTTGGCTGGAACTAGATTCGGTCACATGCAAGAGTAGTTTTATACCTTAGCACCTAAGGCACTGTGTAAAATTTGAAACTATTTCATTGCTATGTTTCATCATATTTTTTGCAGGATTTATATGCCTACTTTAGTAGAGTAGGTTTTATAAGCCTTGTGAATCCAGACCCCATCTAAATGTCAGAAAATCAGCATTGGGTTGGATAAGGAGGGCTGTAGGCATGAGCAATGAGGCTGTTTGGAGTTTTGGGATTAAATGGACAACATGCTGTGACTGTGTTGCATGAGGTTATTAATTCACTCCAAGAGTGAGACCACTGTCAACTGTGTGGGTGCCGATAAGGAGGGTGTGTGTGTGTGTGTGTGTGTGTGTGTGTGTGTGTGAATGCTTGCTCGAAGGGATGAAGGTCTCACAAGTGAGATGCACCAGAATATAGTGTGTCCTTACATCTCTTCCTGACCTCTTCATTCATCTGTGCTCTTTTTCTATCATGCTGTACACAGCACTATGTCCTCCCAGTTTACAGGGAGAATTAGAGAACAACTGATCACAAATCTTCAGCCCGCCTTCCCCTAAAAGATGAAATTCGAGTTCTCTAAAAGCATTACAGCACAAAGATAACTGTTAAATGGTAGTGTGAGCATCACATTGAACACTTTCTCTCTTAGTTAAGATGATCTTAAATTTACAATGCTTTTGGGAAACTCAGGCGAGAGTGGTAGGATACGATAGAAAGGACTGCTGTAAGTGGTTTTTGGGGGCTGAGGTGCCATCTTTCCAAATATCTCGCATATTATGAGCACTGTCCTACATCCATCTCCATACTAGAGGTGTAACACAATACCAATATCTGGATCTGGATGTGTATAGTGCTCCAAATAGACATATCTTCATCTGCATTTGTACTGAGATTTAAACCAGAAGTGGGCACAGGCTAAGCCAGAAAGTTGTTTTTTTTGTTTAATTTATTATTTTTTCACTGTCAGCATGGGCTGTGTTTTCTGTCTCTGACAGAACGAAAGATGTGCACGTGACTGTTCTATTTAATCCTACTCAAGCATGTTCTTATTTTTGTTTTTACCTGCCAGTGATATTTTCTACTTATGAAATTTATTTTATTTCCTAAAATGTGAACAAACTAGTAGCCTGACCAGGCATTTATGAAGGATGAATTAAAGCTATACAACCTTTTGATTTCATAAAATCAGTGAAATTTATTTCCCTCTGAAATTTGGTCATTGTGATACATGTTTATTTCTGCAATATTTAAAACAAACAAACAAAAAAAACCCAAAACAGGCAATTCTGTGGTTGGGAAGTTATTTAATTTGAGGAAATTTTCTAGCAAATAATGTGCATGAAATCATTCGCTTTGCACAGTCAAGCAGACAGAGGAAGTCCGTGTGCGCATGTGCAGGTTTACCTCCTTCTTCTTCCTCCTCTTCTTCTTCTTCTTCTTTTGGGTTTTATGGCAGCTGGCATCCAGTGTTCCATCACTGCCATCTACAGGTTTACCTTGATCGTGCATTGACAGTTACATCATTCTGTGGCTACACGAACAGCTGATCGCACCGAGGTGCTCATTGACTGCTGATATTTATTAGTTTGGTCCTGTGTTTCCTTTCCTTCGCAACATTATGTCTTTTCTTCTCACTTTCTGTTACTGTAGTTCACGGGCGATTGCTCTAAGACAACGAGGGAGGCTCAGCCTCCTCTAAAAATGACGAACATCGTGTAGGATGAATTGCGCTAGGCTTATGTTATAGCCGACCTTATAACATTGCTATTTCAGATCCAGAATCATAGAAATATATGTGCTCAACCCAACTACAGTGCGAAATCATTCCGTTATAACTTTAATGTGTGCGTGAGTTTTTCCCCCTCGTGACAGCGCGATGCAGCCCAGCCTCAGTGGACTTCAATGGCATTTGGGAGCTATGCGCTTTTCAATCTCAAAATGCAAGACGATTATTGGACAAATACTGCGAAAACGCCCGCCCACCGGACTCCCAGCCTCAGTGGACTTCAATGGCATTTGGGAGCGGTGCGCTTTTCAATCTCAAAATGCAAGATGATTATTGGACAAATACTGCGAAAATGCCCACCCACGGACTCCGAGCCTCACATGGGAGAGACATGGCAAAGTTTTCCGCGAGGAGACTGGTGATTGGTGAAAGCGGCCGGATATTTTCTTTGATTGACAGCTCGTTTCAAATATAGACAGGCAGCTGTGAATTTCAGTTCAGTCCCATGCGGATTCGCAAGTGCTGTGGTGTATTGTAAGAGATCAGCTTACATTTCGATTTCATTCATTACATATGGTTTCTACCAGCTTTTTTAGTTTGTATATATTTTCATTGTAAATAAAGTGTAAATATAGTGTTGTCAAGTTTGCTATCTTAGTTCCAGAAATTTCGTTTATTTGAGTGACTGAACTTGAACTTGAGGGGGCTAGTCAGCTAACAAGAAAGCTGCGCACGGATGCCAAGCATTGCTGATTTAATTTTGGCAAAGCCATTTGCCAGTCTTCCTTTCGAGGAAAAATTTAAAATTAAAGAGCAGGGTAGACCAACGCCTCAAATTGACTTGGTGAAAAAGGTAGGGAATAATACTCGTTCCTCTCAACTCTCCTGGTACGAGAAAGTGAATTGGCTAACAGCAAGTGACCCACATCCACAACAGTAAATAGGCTACTTTAGCAATATGTCATGGATGGTCCAAAAATATAGAATCTATTTAAAATGTTTATGCTGAGTATATTATATTGGAATATATATTTTTCTGGATATGAATTAAACACAGCTACAATTTGGAAAACATTTTTAAACAAAAACACAGCCGAGAACATTTCACACTACAGACCTGGATTAAAAGTGAAGGGTTATCAAAATTAAATTGTCAATAAAACATTTCTCAGTCAAAATAAGTAAAATATAGGGAAAGTGTTATTGAATGAAATGTGTGGCACCCAGCTCTATGTTTGGCTCCCCAAGGTCAGTGCTTGTGCCTATTCCAGAACACTCTGCTGTTACTGCTGAGGTTCCTGACAAAGAGCTGCTTTCAATCATGATCAATTTTTAAACAACATGCCACAATTTTAAAATATAAAATGTTAAAATATACCCCCCCCCCCCCCCCCCCCCCCAACACCACCATCATGTATATTGGACAGTAGGCTAATGGGCCAAAAGAACCTGTTATTTCACAGTTTGTGACCCTGCCAACAATCAGCCAGATCAGAGGCAAGAGTATGGGCAAAATTGATGTTTTTTCTTTTTTCTTTTAAAATCTGGAAATATCGTAACTGACCAGCCTCCCCTGTTTGAAAGACTACCAGCCGCCACTGCTGTAGTTGGTCTTTCACATTTCATTCGCATCCTCCATTTTTCTCTCCTGTTTCAAATTTGTATCCCACAATGCCTTGTGTGAATGGGGAAAGCCCACCATGTGATGCATGACATAGTATCTTGAATTGGGTCATGGTGAAGCAAGAAAAAAAGCAGAGAATTTAGGGCCATGTGGCCCTAAATTCATTAATTGTTTTGTTAAAAAAAACTAATAAAATTGGAAGTCTGTGATTCAAATTCAGTAGCTTTCGGTCCACTAAGCAAAAATAACTGGGTGTCGGGGAAAATTCTTTTTATGACCTAAACCTGGGGCGGCACGGTGGTGTAGTGGTTAGCGCTGTCGCCTCACAGCAAGAAGGTCTGGGTTCGAGCCCCGTGGCCGGCGAGAGCCTTTCTGTGCGGAGTTTGCATGTTCTCCCCGTGTCCGCGTGGGTTTCCTCCGGGTGCTCCGGTTTCCCCCACAGTCCAAAGACATGCAGGTTAGGTTAACTGGTGACTCTAAATTGACCGTAGGTGTGAATGTGAGTGTGAATGGTTGTCTGTGTCTATGTGTCAGCCCTGTGATGACCTGGCGACTTGTCCAGGGTGTACCCCGCCTTTCGCCCGTAGTCAGCTGGGATAGGCTCCAGCTTGCCTGCGACCCTGTAGAACAGGATAAAGCGGCTAGAGATAATGAGATGAGATGACCTAAACCTGAAAAATCTGAAAGACAGTCTAGTTTTTAGGAACAATATGAAAGTATTGCACAGTGCCACCTCATTCATGAGGTCTTTGTTTGTCCCACAAGCTTAATATCTGACTACTGTCTTGTGCCCATGTGAAAGTAAAAACGCTCTGTTGCGCAGCAACATTTGTGTAAATGTCAACGTTTGTGTAAAAGGGACAGCCGGCATGGTGGAACAGGGGTGTGACATTTTTGACATTATTCTTTCCAAGACCAAAATGAATTCAGACGTCTCCATCAACAGTGTCTCTGGTCCACATGCCTTTCTGCCTCAAATTGCTTCCTACTTCTCTTTACTCTCTTTACATTCAGCATATTTCTGATCATACCACAACATTGCTTACTTTTGACGAGTGGTGTCAATGTGCACAGCTAACAAAAGCACCTCAACACTCTGTTCACCTGCCATTATTGTTTTGAAAGCAACATCAATATGCTCGGGATATTCGTATTTCCAAAGCGTAGTATGTTATATGTCACCCTAGATCCTCCGTTGTGTCACGTGTCACACCTGTAGTGATTCTGGAACACCAACATGCTGTGTAAAAACACACACTGGTGCAGCTTTATTTGGTTCAGTATAAACAACCAAAGCTGGTGTCTTGAGGGATCTTCTCTCTGGCAATATTGCAGAATATCTGTATAAAAAGTGCTTGTGTGCATATCTGTTTAGAACACATCTGTTCATTCTAAGTCATGTACTCGTCTTCTGTTTTACCACTGTTATACCACTTTCAGAACCTCAAAGTGGTTTGAAACCCCAAACCCTTTTCTTTCCACCCCAAGTGTGAGAAATAGGAGGGACATGACTGACAGAAGTAGGTCTGTCTGAAACACTGCAGCTTCCCTGCCTATAGCCCACTCTCTTTCCCTCACTCTTTTTCACACATACACACAAACACACCACCCCTCAACCCCCCCCCCCCCCCCCCCCCCACACACACACACACCAACCGCTCTCGTGTTAAATTATAGCGTGGCTTGTGAATGTGAGTGAAAGTCATCAAATGAAGATTAAAGACAGCCCTGTTTCACTGACAGCTTCGTCTCCAGGCTTGTCCCTGTGCCTCTGGGGAACAGAGACAATTACATTTAGAATGGGATTCGTTCAAAGCGTTCAACAACTCATTAATTGCATATTGCAAACAGTACATTTCAGCAGAACGCACTGATGAGTAACAGCAAGAAGCTTTGAAAAAACTATATATAAATAAAAGTGTCTGCCATTTTGTCACATGCATGAATTCAAAATTTGGATATAAAGCTGATGATTGAAAATGGAACTTTACTCAACTAGGCCTTTTTCACTGCACCTGTTCAGTGAGGGGATTAAATTAAGATTTATCAATGGTTCTGAATCAATAGGTGAGTCAATAAACAGTAAATTAACAGGAATTTATAGAGTAGTCAAAAAGAAAAAAAAAATGCTTGAGCTGAACTGGGGAAAAGAATGTTTGGATATTGAAAACGTGTATTTTTGAGAATATACACTGGTCAGCCCCATAGCATGAAAACCACCTGCCTAATATTGTGTAGCTTCCCATTATGCCACCAAAACAGCTCTTGGGCAGGTTTCCTAATAATGTTACACTTTAAGGCTAAAGAGTGAGTTTAAAGACGCTCTTAAGCAATGAACAGTGTCTCTGTATGTAGTTTCCCCAAATACATTTGTAAGAAGGAGTCTTAAGAGCAACTTTGCTAAGAGCTTCTTTGCAATGTACATCCTCGATATAGACATGAGTAATTGCTAAAGGCATTTGTACTGTAGTTGCTAAAGGCATTAGTAGTTGCTAAATCCAGTTGATGAGGTCACGTGGCATTCGTTTTTAATAAAAAAAAAGAAATATAAAGTGCTTAAAATATGTTTATATATTGTATCATCACTAAACATTACATATATAATGTGGTAATTAATAATTGAAACTCTTACATTTTTTGGACAATAACATTTTTTATTCCAAGTATGTTATTTTAATTAAATGAACAAATGTACATGTGAAAGAATGAGCAAATAATAAGATGATAAATAATTCAGTAAAATGTTTTCCCTGTGCCTGCTCATTTCACTGTTACCCAATCAAGAGCTTAACTTCCCTTATGAATTGGCATGCAGCTGAGTGGTATTTGGCATATGAAGGAGGTACAGTATCTATCCCATCACCTCTCCAGATCGCAGTGCCTTCCTACCCCCCATGGCCCCGCTGACTCCTCATTCCTCTGACCCTCTCGGCTGACTGCTTCCCAGACTGCAGTCAGTCAGAGTACAGCTGGCCATGAGTATCAGCGCAGCTGGGATCTGATCACATTGAAAAGAAGACCTGCATGACCAAAGGGGCCTTAAACGGGCAAAACTAGACCTGCTGGCCAGACAAGTGGAGTTTCAGAGTGGATTCAATGGAGTGCAGCCATGATTATTTTTTTCTGTTATTCACAATTCCAAGTTGGCAATGTTTTGCCCCTTATATTACAGGTGCAGAAATGTGCCTCATTAATGACACTAAATTAGATAATCACTTGCCTAATGGAGTTAAATTTGATTAAAATGTTGTGATATCAATGTGACATTAGGATATCCATACGCAAGTCCATAACATATTGAAATGTATTCATGTTTTGTGTATATTTATTTAATAATTATCTTGATGTACTTGCAATGTACAAGAAAAATAATTGAACACCAGCAGCAGATTCAACACCAGTTTCTGCCCATTGATTGTGAGAGTCCCTTGGAGGCGCATCCGCATTCTGTGTATTCGGCTGTGAGTGAGATGTTCTTTCTTGTGAAAGAGTGATCCAGGTCCATCATAAGTTAAAAGCAAACTAAAGTACTACTTTGACTGTGACACTGTTTGGGAAAGCCACGTCCAGCTTAACTATGGTTCTTAAGAAGCAGTTAAAGACGCTCTTAGCCTTAAGAGGCTTTCGGAAACCCACCCCATACCTGTTGAGGCATGGACTCCAAAATACCTCTGAAGGTGTGCTCTGGTATCTGGCATCAAGACGTTAGCAGCAGATCCTTTATGTCCTGTAAGTTGCAAGGTGGGGCCACCATGGATGAGACTTTGTTTGTCCAGTACATCCCACAGATGCTCAATTGGATTGAGATCTGGGAAATTTGAAGTCCAAGACAACACCTTTAACTCTTTATCATGTTCCTAAACAATTATTGTGGTGTTGCAGGGTGCATTATCCTGCTGAAAGAGGCCACTGCCAGTAGGAATACTGTTGCAATGAAGTGGTGTACTTAGTCCGTAACAATGTTTAGGTAGGTGCTACAGTACATGTCAAAGTAACAGCCACATGAATACCTGGACCCAAGTTTTCCCAGCGGAACACTAGTGCTTCATCCTACCTCTGCCAGCTTGCCTTCTTTCCATAGTGCATCCTGGTACCATCTCTTCCTCACTTAAGCAATGCACATGAACCCAGCTGACCAAGACACCTTCTACCATTGCTCCATGGTCCAGTTCTGATGCTCACATGCCTATTATAGGTGCTTTTAGTGGTGGACAGGGATCAGCATGGGCACTCTCACCAGTCTGTGGCTACACAGCCCCATACATAGCAAGCTGGAGTGAATCGTGTGTTTTGACACCTTTTTATCATAGCCAGAAATTCCTCCACACTCCAACCAACTCAACAATGTACAATTTAAAAGGGAAACATACTTCAGTTACATTGTGTTCATGATAAGTTTGAGGCGTACCAATAATGTTTGCACATGTATTTTTGTTGAAAATAATTATTTCTTGATGAGGGATTTCTTTTTCTCTGAATAAACTTATTTCAATTAATGGGTGGATTTTTCTCATTTTTTTCAGTGTGAGATGAAGCTACTTCACCAAAAGTATGATTTTTTTCCCTAACCCTTCTTACTAATCTTTACAAAGGGTGTGTCAGTAATGGCACTGAAAACCTGAGTTCGGAGCAGCCTCCAAACATGGCCACTCCGGACTACAATTCCCAAGAGTCACAGCGCCCTCTGTCACCTGACTTCTAAATAACATCACCTGTCTCCAATACACCAGTAATCACCTTGCCTATAAATACTCAGCTCTCACAGACAGCCAGTGTGAAGTATTGTTTAGTGTCCTGTACTTGATTTACTGAGCGGTTTGGCGGCTGCCTGAGGTCCCATTTTGACCAGTGCTTACATTTAGTCTCGACTTCATCTTCTCACTTTCTCTACATTGTATTCTTTGCTAGTCAACTGACCTCCGCCCGTCCCTGACTACGATTCCCGTTCTTCGATTCAGCTCTGGCTGCAGTTTGCGATGCTCCCGCTCTCCCCTCTGCATGCATCCATAAGTGCCTGCATTCTGACAGGGTGTGTGTTTGTATGTGTATATAATATATCTTGGTTATTCCTCGAAATCGAGTCATACATGAGCTGATAGCCGATAAAGCATGGAATGCTGAGTTGGCTATAAGCCATGTACGACAAAATTGAGTGGAATGATTGTTTTTATTATGTCCACATTCACTGGAGGAGTGGCATGGTGGTGTAGTGGTTAGCACTATCTCCTTACAGCAAGAAGGTTCTGGGTTTGAGCCCAGTGGCTGACGGGGGCCTTTCTCTGTGGAGTTTGCATGTTCTCCCCGTGTCTGTGTGGGTTTCCTCTGGGTGCTCTGGTTTCCACCACAGTCCAAAGACATGCAGGTTAGGCTAATTGGTGGCTTTAAATTGACCGTAGGTGTGAATGTGAATGGTTGTGTCAGCCTTGTGATGATCTGATGACTTGTCCAGGGTGTACCCCACTTCTTGCCCATAGTCAGTTGGGATAGGCTCCAGCTTGCCCACGACCTTACACAGGAAAAGCGGTTATGGATAGTGGATGGATGGACATTCACTGGCGTTTTGAGAAACAGAGCATTTTATTTGCAAAGTCAATTAATTAAAAAACTTTATACAACATGTCTGAAAATAATTTCTGTTTAGAATGTAAACAAACTGGCAAAATGGCTGTACCAATTTGTGAAAAATGTGTTAATCGTTCCTGGAAAAATAAAGATACATTCTTACCATCAAATACATTTCCATATTTTGTTGCATATTAATTTATGGGGAGGGAGTCTTCTTGTTTAGGGTTTTTGGCAAACCAACTTAAAGATGCATTACCACCACCAACTGGGCTGGAGTGTGGAACAGGAAATATTGGGGGGGGGGGGACAAAACAAAACTATATTCTTTTAGCTATTTCTTTCGAATACTTAACAATTTTTTAGGGTCTTGTTTTTGAGTAGAATTTTTCATCCTCAGTTGTTTCAGCAACACGCTCCGCCATTTTTGTTTTTCTCTACTCATAGTATATGAGCTGATTGGCTAGTCTTCTACTAGGCTATCAGAGCATGCGATTGCTCATATGTAGATGGATTATATAATAACATACTGGTGTGTGTAATATATAAAATATAACTTGAAGTCATAGCAAATGTTTCAATGTTCTTAGGATGGTGCTATCATTTCAGTCTAAAATGCTGTATATTGGGTTTGCTACATAGTGTACTTGGTGCACTGACATGGCATATGTTACCTTACTGTTTTTTTAGCAGCCAGTACTGGGTCTGCTATGACTCACTGGGCTCCCAAGCTGTGCACAGAACAAGCGAGAGACAGCGAGAAAGAGAGTGGGTGAGTTTGAGAGAAAGAAAAAAGAGCTAAAAATCAGGTGGGAGTTGGATGGCAGTGGCTTTTGGAGTGGGTGCTTTTCCAAAGTTGTTAAGGGCATTAATATTTCAAGAGCCCTTTGTTTTCCTTGGGGGGCCTCTTTTCATAGCAGCCAATTAGCTGTGAAGGAATCATGAAGGCCAGGGTTTCTTCCTACTCATTGGTGGTAAATTAGCGACTGCATAGCTTGGAAGCTGTGCTTGTGTGTACACTTTGTGAGCTGTCCATGGCTGTATGACCAGCGCCAATGGGGAATATATACATTTATGCAACATTTATATTAAAATTTTAAAAGAGGGGTTGAAAAAGAAGGCATTTGAATAACTATTTATCTTCTGGCCAGCAGTAGCCTTTGTAGATATGATAACACATCCCGTATTGATGCTTGTATAGCTGCATGTTTGCATGGGCAACAGCAGTGAGAAAGCACAGTGCTGGGATGCTGTTTTCTCCAAGTAAATTAATTAACAGCACATCATTCTGCTGAAGCACTGGTTGTGGCTGAATGCTTCACTTCTTCAGGAAAGAACACACTGATTTTGTTTCCCCTGGTGGCACAGCAGAGAAAACATTGTCTTTCTGAGAAAACCGTTCTGAAGTCCCACTAGCAGACCGTTCACCACAGGCTTCAAGTCAGAACCTCACAGTTTTGTGTTTGTTGCAATACAGAACTATTTATATTGGAACGAGTCTACTTACAAGCTATGCATTTTATCAAATCATACCACAGTGCAGTTGAACAGTTCATTTCTCAAATCTGATAGGTGTGCATTGCATTTGTATAACGACTCGGCTCAGACAGTAATTCCCGCACGATAAATTAATATTAATGTAATTCATATATTAGAACATATTAATTGTTCTAATATGTTTTGGTTACTATATTAACAGTGCATACACAGGGACTTGTATGGAGGATGCTTCACATAATCCTCGACTAATAATAAACAAATTTCAAAAAAACCTGACCCCTGTTTAACAAAGAAATATATAATCATTCATCTGGTGAAAATTATTTGTTAGGATATATTGATTTAACATTTATGGATGGAGTCTTGACTGTCAACGCTTTAAGGTCACCATGCTATATGAAAATTTCCAGCATGGGAAAATCTTCAGGATTGAGGAATTTACATTACATTACATTACAGGCATTTAGCAGATGCTGTTATCCAGAGCGACATACAACATACCCAGAGCATTCCGGAGAGCAGTTGGGGGTTAGGTGCCTTGCTCAAGGGCACTTCAGCCATTCCTGCTGGTCCAGGGAATCAAATCAATGACCCTTTGGTCCCAAAGCTGCTTCTCTAACCATTAGGCCATGGCTTCCGGTTTTTTTGAAAAATGACAGGCTGCATTTTTTTGGGAAAGACATAGAAAAGATGTGGGCGAGGGAACAACTGTTTATTGTTGCTATAATGTAATTGATAACAGGACCTAACTTCTGCAGATGTTACACAACATTAAATTATAAACCATGAGATTTACATAGGGAAACTCATGATTATATGGTACAATAGTGGCATTACACCGTTATTACATTGTAGTTACAAATGTTATAACGCGGTGTTGGCATATTACTACAGAGTTGATACAATTAATGTTTTGTTTTAATTGACATTAATTTAATACTATCATAGTTATGTTCCTAGGGAAATAATGCCTTCACAAAACAGACACTGTTCTTTTTCATTTTTTCTCTTACTAACACTTGACTAGTTTTCTAGAGCACCAGAGTGAGTAAAAATGGCATTGAAAACATAGTGTGTCAGAGAAAAAAGATAGAAAGATGGAGAGATAAAAAAGAGAGGAGATTAGAGGAGCATTGGGCCGTATTGACCTTAATGGCCTCGACCATATCTGACTAGCAATTACAGCCTTCCAAATTATGATCCATCCAGACAGAGAGGAGCACACTGGCCAATGGAGATGGATAGACTGAGAGTGGAGGAGCCCACTGTAGATTGATTATTGATTTGCTGGACAATGATGAATCGGGATTTAGAGAGGACTGTGGGGGCAGAGAGAAAGAGTAGGTGGGAGATGGAGTTGAGCTTAAAGGAATGTATTAAACCTGGGGTAAAGTGATAGATGGGGGTTTGATGGCCTTTTTAGAGTAAAGTGCACACAAAGTTTGGTTTTAGATTGTTTTCAAAATGTAAGAAAGATGGCAGATGCTGAGAGATGACTTGGATACATCTAATTGTATGGATGGATTTGTAAGATTCTTAAGAGAAATGTACTAAAAGTAAAGGGAAACAAGAAGGAAGATAGTCTTCTGGGATTAGTCTTAAAATGAGTAATTATATAGTATGATTAGTTGCTATACCATGGTTAACACAAATGATCAAATAGCCATCCATAATATTTAAGCATCAAGCGATGTTGGACTTTTCAGCAGTCCTTCAATTCAAATTGGCAAGATATGTAAAGCTGAGTCTGTAAAATTTGAGGACTGTCTTCCTTATGCTATGACATTAATTACAATGTGAAAAGTTTGGCTAGCTTTCTAAATGAATCATATAGGTTTTTCTTCTCCAAACATATTTTATCACTGGGGAAGCCCAGTCTTTTCCTTGTAAAACTTATTTCACAATATTGGAGAAACCCTAATTTTTGAAGTGAGGAACAAAACAAGAAGAATGTAGGAAAAAAGGAAGTTGTAGGAAAATAATCAAAAACTGGGTGGTGTGATGGAGCCCAACATACTTTACTCTGTGTAAACCACAGCAACATAATGTCACGTGAGTGCCAAAAGTGGCATTGAGTTTTGCTTCTGGACTGTACTGCACTGCAGCCTACAACATGGCCACCAAGAACTACCGTACATCACCCATCAGCCCCAGCACATCATATGTCCATGATCACATGCACCTGTTCCTAGTTACCTCTCCCGCGAAGGAGTAAGTGGGGTGAGGTATTGTAATCAGTGTGGTTTGTTTGTTTGTGTGTCTGTCTGTTAACAATCTAGCATCTAGACAGTTGCACCGATTGACTTCAAATTTTCAGGGTAGGTGGGTAATGGTCCATAGATTACCTGATTAAATTTTGGAGGTAATTGGGTCAAGGTCACCAGAAAGGTCAAAATCTTTTCTTTTTTGTTTTTTTTGCGATAACTTTCTTGAAATTCATCATTTTGACTTCAAACCAAAACCAAAATGTGCATATTTCAATTCTGCTTCCAACTATATGCTGCAGTTGGGAGTTAAAAGTCGGGGGGGGGGGTGTTCAAGGTCATCAGTCAAAATAAAATTTTCCATTATAGCTCAGAAACGGTTGCAGATAGACAGATGTTTACTATTATGAGCATATACTGTAGGAACTCCCATACGGCCTTTCATTTGGCACCATGAGCTTTGACTTTGATACCCCTTTTCCACCAAATCAGTTCCAGGGCTGGTTCGGAGCCAGTGCTGGTTCACAACTCGTTCAACTTGCGAGCCAGTTGAGAACCAGTTTTCTTTTCCATCGCTTGCGGTGCTAAGTGGAGCCACGTCATTACGTCGCTGTATATGTCATTACGTCGCTGTATACGGAAGTTACGGCGCTACGTTTACATAAACCTTGGCGCGAATATCAAAGCAAAAACAACACGGAAGAAGCAGCAGCAGCAACAACAATAATAATAATGGATGACTTCGCGTTTGTACAGCTGCTGCTTCTCATCGCTTAAAAATGGCGACCTTTCGTGGTCTTGTTATTGTTGTTGGTTTTAACAACTCCCCCCCCGCTGACGTAAGCGGTTCTTTCCTCTGGCCCAGCAGAGAGTTGGTGCTAGCCTGGAACCGTTTTTTCTGGCCCCAGAGCCAGTTCTTTGTCAGTGGAAACAGAAAACCCGGTTCCAAACTAAGCACTGGCCCCGAACCAGCCCTGGAACTGCTTTGGTGGAAAAGGGGCACGAGTGACCTTGAAAAGTCAAACTCAAGGTCATGGATTTTCAGAGAGCTATAACTTGAAAATGGTTGATGGTAGACAGATATTTACCATGATCAACTTATAGGAAGTGCCATATGGGCTTTCATTTGGCACCATGATCTTTGACCTTGAGTGACCTTGAAAGGTCAAACTCAAGGTCATGGGTTTTCAAAGGGCTATAAGTTGACAGCTGATGATTGAGAAATATTGCCATTATCAACATATAGGTATAAAATAAGTGCTGCCGGGTGAGGTTTGTTTTGCCTGGCAACACTTGTTCTTCCTGATTTGTACCCTATGTAAGTTCCAGTTTCTGTGTTTGTGTTTGTCAGGCTTTTGTTGTGATTTCCTCTTGTTGTCAGCATTTAGTCCATGCTTATGCTTCTTGTTTTTCACAGTGATTGTTTGCCCACGTTTTCTTTAAGTATATTCCACACTTTCTTCCTCCTCCAGCATCCTTCTGTGACACATGTTAACAATTGCACTTTATGTTTATTAAGCATTAAGAGGTTAGCCCCTGCTATCAAATGCATCATAGCAGCTGTAAAGACTCAATTCCATACTAACATTCACTTCTCTATTTTTACTTTCTCTTAAAGACTTTACCTCTTCTGGAAAACTGAAAGAAACATCGTTATATTTGACTGATACAAAGCACAGAGTAAATTTTAAATAAACATTCTCCTCCTCACAGATGTAATTGTTACTCTTGTTTTTGTTAATTGATTTTTTAAATTTTGGTGTCAGAGTTTGAATACTGGAAGTGATAGATAGATAGATAGATAGATAGATAGATAGATAGATAGATAGATAGATAGATAGATAGATAGATAGATAGATAGATAGATAGATAGATAGATCACTATTTATTATTGAGGGAAACTCACATATTACTGCAGAACAGATAGTTAGAAAGTATACTAATAGTAATTTAACATCCATCCATTATCGATACCACTTATCCATCAGGGCCACAGAGGAAGCTGGAGCCAATTCCAGCTGAGAGACTGAATACACCCTGGGCAGGTCACCTATCTGTTATTCATGGATGTAAACCAACTCTAAATGGATAAAAAAAGTATGATTTGTCATTCCTTAATAGATTAAAAAAAATGTTAGCTGTGGTGTAAGAGGAAAAAACATTTTGAGATCTGCCATTATAGGAAAATAATCAACTTCAGGGAGATGACAGCCCTTTACTCTGTGTCACAGATTATTTTCTATAACAGCACATCTAGTCACATTTTATTGCTTGCATATAAATCAAAAGTCGAGTGACTGTAGAACTCCTTTGTCTTGCTGTTTTGGATGCTCTTACATGGACACCATAAAGACGGGCACTTCTTAAAAACCTGTTTGCAACTCGTAAACATTGTTATTTTATCCCTTTTGGACACAATGTGTACAGTTGTACACATGAAGTTCCATCGCATTTTTCCTTGTGTCCGAGGGGGTTAATCAGAAAGATTGTGCAATGGGGACAAAAAGAACAATGATAATTCACAATAAAGATTATATGGGAAGTCTTTTCAACACACTTAGTACTGTTTACCCTTTCGCTTTAGAACTCTTCCAAAAGTTCTGAGATGCTTCTGTTGGACAGCGAGAAAAACATTCTGTGCAACATGCAATGTATATGATCACATATCACTCATTATGTCCATGTAATATAGACATTTTTGTAAACAACTAATGAATACAAGAATAAATAGCATTCTTGAAGGAAGCATTATACTACTTTTTATCGCTAGATTTTTTTTTTCTGGGTGAAAGCTTTCCTTCAGGAGCTCTCAGGCCTACACAGGCTAGTGTGTCTGTGTGTAGGGGCTTATTGTCAGCTCTTTGATGTTCCATGTGTATGAGTAGATTTATTCTGCACATTCTCTTGTCTCTATCTTTCATTTTGAGCTTCCTGCAAGAGAAAATGGAATACCGCAGTGTCTAAAGCAGCGCTGTATATGAGGAGTGTGTCTGTGATGAATAGGCTTCAGAGTGACTCAGTGTGAATATGTGTGCATGGTGTCATTAATTCACTTTTTTTTTTACCACTTCAAGTTTAAAAGGTCAAATTGAAGCAGTACTGAAAACAGCCAAACATACTAACAGGAAGTAGTGCAATACACAGCGGAAATGTTTGAGAATCAGGATTGCATAATTAACAGTCCCTAAGAAAAAAGATTAGGAATGGACTACATTCACAAACCAATATAAACTACTTTTATTGGTTAACTGTTTATGATGTATAATAATATACTGCAAATTCTACCTTTATTAAAAGACAATTCCGACACTCAGATATAGTGTTTTGGTAAACTGGGATGTATGCAGAGGTGGAAAGTAACGAATTACATTACTCGCGTTAATGTACTTGAGTAGCTTTTTTGTGTACTTATACTTTTTCAAGTAATTTTTAAAGAGTGTACTTTTACTTAAGTATGTTTTCTTTTAAGTAGTGTACTTTGGTACATTTTACATCACAACCGTTACTGAGTAAAAAAATAAATAAATAAAAAATAAAAAAAGGCTAAAACGGAGAAGGGGAAATGCGTTCTGGAAATGAATCACGGGAAGGACAGTTGTCGCGCGCGCGAGTCTCACACAGATGATGGCGGACATGCACCGGCGCTTTAAGGGGGGCTCAAGCCCCTGGGCCACAGCCAATCAGGGGCCTTGTAATATTAATAAAATAATAAACTATCGGAATCGTGGGCCTACATTAATGTACGGATAGAAATAAGGTTAGAAATAAATGAGCGCACAGTAGCCTGCTGTAAGAGACATGGTGGATGTGGTTCATGAAACGAACACCCACAACTGTACCAGAATAAAATGTAACGTCACGCACGAAAGCGCGCCAAAGACTGCAGACTACAGACTACTGAGACAAATTTAGAGGCTTTGAAAGATGAAGCATTCACATGTTAGCGGGGCGCATAAAAGGAAAAAAAGAGAGAGATGCAGGTAATGATAGACTCGTTGCCTAAAGTCACAGACTTTTTTAAGGTAAGGATCACCAATCTGTTCAGAATATCAGCTACTTATCAGTTATCAGCCTACCAGCAGCTAGGCTATGTGCAGCTAGGCTAGATATGCTATGATCTGTCCAACAGTAAAATAAATCAGTTGTGATTTGAATACGTGTCGTATGATTTGAGTTATAGTCCTGTTAGTATAATAGCATATTTCGATGGGGATAATAAAATGTCTAAAACGGCATCTACTGAAGAAATTGATGAAAAGATTGTAGCCTATAATGTTCACAGTTCGGGCAGCAGACAGAGTAAGCATACTGAGGGGAATAGCAATACAAAGCTAGCGCAGATCCACATTTCTCGCTAGCTGTGTTGGGTGTGTTGTTAACCCGTGTGGATTTAAGTGAAATACTTGAGAAGTTCTGTGGTCAAGACAACGTTTTAAGGTAAGAACACTTGATTATTAATGTTTGCCCGCCGTGGCTTGTTGTTGACGAAAGGCCCACATGATTTTGCCTTATGCAGCTACTGCTAGTGTCATGCTTTGAACTAGGTTAAGCTCATTTGCGCTAAAGGATGGGTTTATTGAAGGACTTTGATGTAGCTAGTTTCTTTTTTAAAAATCGTATGCTCAAAACAGTATGCCCGTGTTCATCATGTTTAACTTTTTTCTTGATGGAGTGTGTGAAATATTGTTGCAAGTGGTATTTCTATGCAGTCATGTCAAAAAGGCAGTTGAATGCACGGTCTTATTCAAGGAGAAGGAAGACTTGCATGATGCTTGAACATAGATCGGTAAAATAGACCCTAGTAGGACTTGGTTTTGTGTATTTCGGTCTGTAGAGTTATGAGTTTGGCCGCTGTCCATGGTGTTTACGTTTCATGTGGCCGCCGAGCCAAGTACCTTCATCATCATCATCATGTTCCCCTGTCAAAAGTTAAACTCTCTAGGGGTGCTTCTGCTGTAGCAGTTGCAGCAGTTGCTCAAAGTTTGATTTGTCCATCATCATACGTCTTATCTGTTGGGTGTCTATGCCCAGCAGATTTTCCCATTTCGTCCATTTGTAACCATTTTTGTCAAACAGGAGCTGCTTTTGCACTTGGTTATTGCCCATCCGGCAAACGTGAGCAATATATTTTAGTTGTTGTACGTAGCAGGATAGTTTTATATCCTGGGTTCCTGTCAGTTTCCGGAGGTCAGCATTGGACATCTTGTAGCTCCAGTCTATATCTTCATTTGTAGTGTTCTTTTGGTCAGGGGCATTCTTTCGTTTATATCCACCTTTAATCATTTTCCTTAGGAAGCCGTGCCACACTACCTCAATTTTGTGAATTTCACTGGATGATAGTTGCCATGCCTGTGTGCTGTACAGGAGACGAGATCGAACGCATGCCACTAGGAACTTTATACGGGTTTTTAGTAGTATTCGGTGGTCGGTTAAAACGTGTTTCAGTTCATTCCATTTCATGAATGCAGCACTTATCCTAGCATGCAGGAAGTGTGAGGATTCATCACAGTTGCTGACATTATAACCAAGATATTTAAAGGTGTGGACGTTTTTAATATTAGTGCCGCCAAGGGAAATGATACTTGGTTTACATTTGATATCCTCATTGACGTTAAAAGCCATTGTTTCTGTTTTGACATATGATATTTGTAAACCAAAGCGGGTGTAGGTCTTATCATACAACTGAAGAATATTCTGAAGCTCCTCGATGGATCCAGCGAGTATGGCCTGATCATCTGCGTATAGAATCTCTGTTATGCAACCCTCTCCTGATGCTCGTGCTTTCGTACGCATTTCTCTTGTGGATACCTCATTTGGAATGCAATATCTGAACTTGAAGCCTGTATCTGGGTACAGTTTTGATATCTCATGCTGTGCAATCCTGACAACAAAGTCCATATAGACATTAAAAACTGATGGCGATTCTCGGGCACCTTGTCTTGCAGTGAATGTTTGTTTTCATGCCGCCGAGCTATTTTTATGTATTTTATTTTTTAAAAGGACTTGTCTGTAGGTGTGTGCGTTTTATGTTTACAACACATAGGTCTACATTAGCGCACGCGCGCTTGTGTGGTTATCTCTGGCCATGCCCCTGCGTGAAAGTTACGTAGTATCACTGTCCTGTCCGTGGTAATAATCAGAACTGGCTCTGTAATGATAATGCGTGCGTTCTTCTCTCCCTCTGTGGTCGGATGTGTTGAGCGATGTGAGTGTGGGCCTTGCGCAGCTACGCTGAGCCAAACGTAACCTATCGTAGGCTTCTAGGCTAATTACGCGCTTACACTGTAAATGCTTGACACGTATTGCAAATAAAATAAGAGTGTTTTCCTGGCCAACGGTAAGGGTAGGGTTGACAGGTAGCCTATGAGGGGCCTAGCCCCTGGGCCACGGGTGTTGATAAAGCGCCCCTGCGGACATGGAGGAGACCGAGGAACCTGTGGTGGACGACCCTGCAGAAAACGCAATTTCTTCCAGTAATGAAGTGCACCCCTGGCCCTACATGCGTGATCACTTCAGCTTCGTAGAGAAAAGGCGTGACAGTTTCATTATGCAATGCAGATTATGTGTGCCCAAGAAGACAACCATTGCGGCATACAAAAATTCGATGTCTAATCTGCGCAAGCATGTTGAGGTAAGTATTGTCATTGGCATCATAATCAAGGGCGCAGATAGAGGGTGGGACGGGTGGGATTCGTCCCACCCAGATTTAAATTCACCTCGTTCGGTCCCCCCCACTTATAGGGAGGAATAAACGTCTATGCTGTCTTTCTTTGCATAAGGCAAACCTCATGGAAAAATCAAAAGACTAATTACCATTTGGTTTATTGAGGTGCACAGCAGTACATACATAGTTGCAACAACTCACATAAAACAAAGACTGATATTCGGTTGGTTGAGCTGCGCAGACTGCACAGGTTGCGAGCTCGAGCTTGGTTGCTATGGTTACCCACAACAAGTTTGACAGGCATATCGGGGTTGGGGTTGGTTTGCTGGCAGCTTTGTCCCCCCCAGTTTTTTGTCCCCCCCAGTTCAAAAAACGTATCTGCGCCCCTGATCATAATGTTTCCTTTCCATAGTAAAACCGACAATAGGCTGGTTATATTCCAAAAATAGTGGATGGCATTGCTAATGTTGAAGTAGCAACCTGTTGGTACTGTAACATAACAGTAACTAGTCTGTTATTCGGTTGGCTAATCATGCAAGCAAGTTAGCTCGCCAACCTGACGTGATCAGTCCTCCTACCATTCTACATCCAACAGGCCAGAAAGGAATACTAAGCAAAACAAATAATGTTTGAATTGAATTGTTCAATAACACACAGTGCACACAGGCAAGCTATGAGATTTCGGTGCAACATTTCACTTTCATATTTCGTGTACAATGCTGTGTGTGTGGTCAGGGCGATGTAAATGACATGACTATGTGTATTGACCTTTTTTGTTTGTCTCAGTTTTAATGCAGCATTATCCTAAGCATTCAATTTGATACACTTCCTTTAAATAAAACATCTGGGTTGAGATGTACATATATCCTTGTTTCCTCTTCTTTTTCATTTTTGCACAACACAATGGAGGCAGAAAACACCCATTGTTAAAAGTAACGTTTTACTTTTACTCAAAGTACATTTTAAATGATCTACTTTTTACTTTTACTTGAGTAGATTTTTTGTCTGGTAACTTTACTTGTACTTAAGTAAAATTTCATCAGAGTAACAGTACTTGTACTTGAGTATAATATTTTAGTACTCTTTCCACCTCTGGATGTATGGATGCTGTCAGTTCCCCACTCGCTTGCTCACTCGAGTTTGTTGACGGTGTAGTGGCTGGCTGCTTTATGTCCCGGGGCTCCCTCATGCCTGTGTTACCTTCTGGCTCTCCCCTTTAGTCATGCTGTCATAGTTAGTTGCCGGAGTCCCTACTTGTACTCAGTGCAATATGTATACTGTTCCTACTTATTCAGGTGACATTGGGCATACCTGACAACCTGTGTTTTCTCTCTCTCTCTCTCTCTCTCTCTCCCCCCCCCAAAAAAAAGAAATCTGTCCCTCTGAGTTACATGTCAATCCTGAGATCGAGATGCTGACCTCTTCTGCTCTTCGGACCTGCCTGATCTATCCTGGTGCCCTGTGTCTGGTTGGAGTCTCATTGCATCGCTCCTGTGGAGGACGGCCCCATGTGGACAGTTGAAAGTCACACCTGGAGGACGCTCTGGACACTTACAGTAATGCTTTTATGGCTGAGGACTACAGTTGACTTGCTAACTTTAGGACTGCAGTTGTCATGAACAGTTTTGCACTCAAGTTTCCATCAATGAAGAGTTTATAACATCAACGAAACTGACTTCATGTTAAAACTGTTAATGTTATAGTCATGTTGTCTGTTGTTGCCCGGATGGGGATGGGTTCCCTTTTGAGTCTGGTTCCTCTCGAGGTTTCTTCCTCATGTCGTCTGAGGGAGCTTTTCCTTCCCACCGTCACCACAGGCTTGCTCATTGGGGATAGATTAGGGATAAAATTAGCTCATGTTTTAAGTTGTTCAAATTCTGTAAAGCTGCTTTGCGACAATGTTTATTGTTAAAAGCGCTATACAAATAAACTTGACTTGACAATTCAACATTAATAATTAGGCTATTTAGATAATTATTTTCTATGAGAACAGCATACTGAACATCTCCTCAACTTTACGCTAATCACTGGCAAAAGACTGATGAGGGCTAAATTAATGCCAGTAATAAAACCATTAGCGTAATTAGAACTGTGGTAATCAGACCCTGTTATGACCTATTTTATCTCA